>NC_058413.1:33611741-33663901 GCF_002201575.2 Neomonachus schauinslandi
CTGTCAAATAAATAAATAAAATCTTTAAAAAAAAAATTTAAATTTCAGCAAAGGCACTACGAATATTCTTAACTGTTTAATCTACTTTCTTCTAAAACAAAAATAACAACAATGTTTACCTGGGATAAAGAAATTATTATTATTATTATTTTAAAGATTTTATTTATTTATTTGACAGAGAGAGACACAGCGAGAGAGGGAACACAAGCAGGGGGAGTGGGAGAGGGAGAAGCAGGCTTCCCGCCGAGCAGGGAACCCGATGCGGGGCTCGATCCCAGGACCCTGGGATCATGACCTGAGCCCAAGGCAGACGCTTAACGACTGAGCCACCCAGGTGCCCCTAAAAGAAATTATTGAGTAATATTTTATTTATGTACATTTTGTCTAATTGAAAATTTGAGCTCAAACTAAAATACTTTCTAGTAATTATTTTTAAATTAAAAAAGTAGATGTATTTGCAAGTTATTATTTACATTCTTCAAATAAGTTATTCTTACCTATTCAATCACACAGGATCACAACACTGATATGAGACACATTCTAGCAAATACTTGGGATGAAAAAAGTATCAGACACTAAGTACATTTACAAAAAGTACTCACTCTTTCACAATGTATTCTTCAGTTTTCCTTTTATTATTTCCAATTAGTGCAGATTAGTTAATGTAATTCTGCTATTATTTTACTTTTTCAAACATTTATGACTTTACTAGAATCTGTAAACCTAAATGCTTCCATTAATATAATGTACTTTTTATTTCGCACCCACCAATGCACAATAAATGACTGACATATGTTATCACAATTTATTCTCACAACTCTACAAAATAGACATTTTCTATACCAAGTTTCCAGGGGAAGAATATAAAGTTTCTAAGATTAAGTAATTCATATAAGGTCATATAGTTAATAAATGTCAATGCTATGATTCATTCCATGACTTTGTGGATTTCCAAAATTCATGCTCTTCTTAATCCATAAGTTTACTGATATTTTTGTAGTTCCCGTAGGGTCTTGCAAGGATTTTATGAATAAATACAAAAACTGTTGATTATTTCTAATACTTTCATATAACTTGAACATAAATCATCTTATTTATTAATATACTTGTACATGTTATTAATATACATGTATATATGCTAATATGTACACATAGTATTGCATTTTGACATAGTAAAATGTTGTTCTTTTCTGAAGACTAAGCTGTTGAAACCTTAATCAGGATGTTTCAGCAAGTGTTAACTTGAGTACATGCTAATTAAATTCCCTGGAGCCCAGTTGGTTCTCAATTAAACTACTTTTTCAAGACTAAAGTGCAGCCTTTGAAGTATAGAGATAAATATAGAAGATAGAAGAATGTGTATTTTTGAGTTGGTTAATTTCTCAACTGTGTGGCTCCTCTTCAACTTGGTTTCCAATAAATCCGGGCAAGGGCCATTGGAGTCCCATACCAATGTCCTATACAAAGCATTCCTGCCACACCCGAGTCTTTCTCTTCACTGTTCACAATGAGCACTTCATTATTGTTTCTTTTTTTTTTTAAGATTTTATTTATTTATTTGACAGAGAGAGACACAGCGAGAGAGGGAACACAAGCAGGGGGAGTGGGAGAGGGAGAAGCAGACTCCCAACTGAGCAGGGAGCCCGATATGGGGCTCAATCCCAGGACCCTGGGATCATGACCTGAGCCGAAGGCAGATGCTTAATGACTGAGCCACCCAGGCGCCCCTTCATTACTGTTTCTAATTCAAGAAATGAGCAGTTAAGCACAGCTGGTGATAGACTACAATATGGATTCCTCTGTAGAACTTTTAACCTCAGGGATTTTTCATGTCTCACTTTAGAGCACAATCCCTTAAGTCCGTCCATTGATCATTATAATATTCACACACTTAGAGGCTCTTAACCTCTTTTAACAGAAGAGAGAAATGAAGTTAATGCCCAAAGTGAGAAAGTGGGTCACAGTAGCTAAAAGCTGGGTGTCTGGAGCAAGGTTACAATCATGACTTGTCACTGGGAAGTTCTTAGGCTTCTTGCCTCTCAGTTTTCCCGATGGCAAAATGAAGATAACAATACTATAACCTCAGATTTTTCTTAAGAGGATTATATAATGTGGCAGACATAAGGCTTCTGATGTGGAATTTTGCAAATGGTAAATTCACAATAAATGTTAGCTTTGTTGTTCAGCAAATCACCCCAATGTCACAAAATCAATAAGTGGTAAACCTAGGTCTTAATCTTAGGTTGTCTTACTTTCTATATAAAGTTTCTATTTGTTCTGTTTTACCAAAGCTACCACACAAATCACATCCTTTGTTTATTTTCAGTCACAGTCATTATTCTGTATAGGAAGAAAGGTTTACTGGTGCTGGGATTACGAGACACTCTACCATGCCCGTACTTTGTCAATTGCACTATACTGAGTGCTAGGACATTGACTGTAGTCATGCTGTCAAATTTACATTCTGGTTCTACATTGGCCAAGTAATTTGACATTTTATCCTCTCTGTGCCTAAGTTTTCTCATCTAGAAAATAGGGACAAATATCTCAAAGGCTTCATTTGAAAATTAAAGGAATATGTGTGTGTACACAGATATTGATACATCTATCAATATATTGGTATACCTAAATATTTCGACGTGTGCATATTTATATATACACACATATATACATGAATATATATTTGAATATGTATATGTTTATACATAAATTGAAATAGATATATATGGATATGGATATATATAGATGTGCATGTGTGTGTATGTATATACTCAAGTATAAAATTCATACCATGCTTCAAATATGGAACTCAGTCTCAGAATCTAACCCCTAAAATATTGAAGCTTTTGATGTGCATTGTAACTGCTTGAACCCCAAGGTCACTTTCTATTTTGTAATGTGACCACCTACTCTGTTCTTTTTTCATTTTGTTATTCCTTTAATTCCATTTAGTTAACATATAGTGTTATATTAGTTTCAGATGTACAATGTAGATATTTAACAGTTCCATACAATACCCAATGCTCATCACAAGTGCACTCCTTAATCCCAATCACCTATTTTTGAGCCTGATGTGGGGCTTGATCCCAGGGTCCTGGGATCATGACCTGAGCCTAAGGCAGCCGCCCAACCAAGTGAGCCACCCAGGAGCCCCCCATCACCTATTTAACCCATCCCCCTACCCACCCTGCCTCTGGTAACCAGATTGTTCTCTATAATTAAGAATTTTTTCTTATATAATTAAGAATTTCACTCTCTCTCTCATTTTTTCCCTTTGCTTGTTTGTTTTGTTTCTTAAATTCCAATTATGAGTGAAATCATATGGTATTTGTCTTTTTTCTATCTGATTTACTTTGCTTAACATAATACTCTCTAGCTTCATTCACATCATTGCAAATGGCAAGATTTCATTCTTTTTATGGCTGAATAAATACTCCACTACATATAGTGGAATATTTATTATATTATCCACTATTTATTATATTTATTAATATATATATTATACCCCACATCTTCTTTATCTATTCATCAATCAATGGATATTTGGGCTGCTTCCATATCTTGGCTATTGAAAATAATGCTGGTATAAACATAGGGGTGTACATACCCCTTTGAATTAGTGTTTTTGTATTCTTTGGGTAAATACCCAGTACTGTGATTGCTGCATTATAGGGTAGTTCTATTTTTAACTTTTTGAGAAAGCTTCATACTGTTTTCCACAGTGGCCTTGCCAATTTGCATTCTCTCCAATAGTGCAGGAGTGTTCCCCTTTCTCCACATCCTCGCCAACACCTGTTGTTTCTTGTGTTGCTGATTTTAGCCATTCTGACGGTGTGAGGTGATATCTCATTGTAGTTTTGATTTGCATTTCCCTGATGATGAGTGATGTTGAGCATCTTTTCATTTCTCTACTGGCCATCTGTATGTCTTCTTTGGAGAAATGCCTGTTCATGTCTTCTGCCCACTTTTTAATTGGATTTTTTGTTTTTTGGGTGTTGAGTTTTCTAAGTTCTTTATATATTTTGCATACTAGCCCTTTATCAGATATGTCATTTGCAAATATCTTCTCCCATTCTGTAGGATGCCTTTTGGTTTTGCTGATTGTTTCCTCTGCTGGGCAGAAGCTTTTTTGTTTTGACGTAGCCCCAATTGTTTATTTTTGCTTTTGTTTCCCTTGCCTCAGGAAACATATCTGGAAAGAAGTTGCTATGGTCAAAGTCAAAGAAGTTACTGTCTGTGTTCTCTTCTAGGATTTTTATGGTTTCAGGTCTCACACTTATGTTTTTAATCTATTTTAAATTTATTTTTGTTTATGCTGTAAGAAAATGGTCCAGTTTCATTTTTTTTCTATTCTTTTTTATTTTCCTTTTGAATATCTTTGAAGTAGAGTTTGGATGTTGGTTTCTTTCAGAATCTTATTTAAGAACTAGGTTTTCCTTGAACATCAATGGTCTATAAAAAGCAAACATTTCAATAATTGCTGAATCATAAAAATTCAAAGAATTTTAAAATTAAAGTGTATGCATCTTTAGTGTTTTTATAAAACTTTTGACAGTTTGTGATAACTATTTACTTACTTTAAATGTGGCTAGAATTTCACATTCTAATAAATGTGAAAATGCCTTCTGGTGACTTTGAATTTTAGAATAACAGTTTGCTGTTTACCTTCGATATATTTTCCTATATAAGCCTGACAACAACCCTGTGAAGTATCACTATCTCTATTTTGCAGGTGTAGAAACTAGGTATATAATAAATAATACAAGATAGCTCTGTTTTAAATGATTATACGGAAAATCAATCTTATGTGTTTCTCTATGTTGGTGTAGCACTCTGTTCCTATGCTAGAGTTGGTTCCATACACATGTTATTTTTAATTGTGAATTGCTATTAGTTCCTCTCTTCCTTGCAAATCTACCACAAAGTCCTAATCAACGATTTCATCTCATGTTGATTAGATCTCCTAATCATGTGGGGCTCAGTTGAATTTGCATTTTATATTCAGGTATTATAACTGGATTGTGTTTTCTGATTAGGTTTTAAACCCTTTGACAAAAGGGTTTGTATCACTCATAGTATATAGATTGATGTTAGTAATATGATAGTTACCAGGCAAGGCTTTCATTGATGAATGAAATTTCTAGGATTAGAAAGATTTTAGATTTCAGAGCCATGCCCACTTGGGTTTAAATCTGATTTTTGCCACTACCTATTTGCGTGACTTCCATTTCCTGCTGTGGACTCTAAGCAGTGACTCTAGGAGCCTTAATTTCTTCATCAATAAAATGTGACTGATAATCCTTTTCTACCATGGTCACTATAAAGATTAAATAAAATTACAATTTTAAGTCACCTGCCAACATTTCTGGCGTAGGGAAGACAAGCAAAATTGTTATTCCTTTCAATCCCATCTTCTTTCCACTTTTTAGAAGAAATGTAATAAATTTTGCATGTCATCTTTTTCTACAGAAATAAATTATTCCTCAGCCAGTGTTCCACAGAACCATTTAATGCTCTTGGTTTTAGAATCAGGTTACTCAATTTTGAAATATAAATATGACTTTCCCCATTATAAGTTAAATCTGCTCTTTCTCTCTATTTCATTTTTAATTCACTTTGAGAGTTTTAACTCTGCCTTTCTCATTTAAATAATCTTTACAATATTTTGCCATGGAATGCATCCAAGTATATGAAATGCATAAGAAAAGCATGAGTGAGTCTATGTACATATTGCCACCTAATGATCAAAGGCTTATAATATATAGGATAGATGGCCTCTGATACCTTTTCAAGATTCAAAACTCTTGAATCTAAATCATTGGGAAACTGGATAGTGAATAACAAAGAGCAGTGAGGTTTTCGAGGTGTCAAGATGCATGATTCAAGAGAAAACTGAGATTGTTTAGACAGGAGATGAGATATAGCTATTTTTCTACCTATATACTCTGCCAGCAGGCATTAGGGGAAAAAAATCAAACCTAATCACCCTAAAATCCACACTTTCAAAAGGTTTTAACATTTCTCATGTATTGTCCTAAGTTATGAGCTTGGAAGTCAGAAGAATTTACTTTGAATAAAAGCCCTGATTCCTACAGAGATGATTATGTGAAGTGAAGGATACCACTCTGAGTCTCACTTTCCTTGTTTAAAAAATCAGGACGGCATTAGTTTCTCATATACTCACCACCCACTGAAAAACAAAATAAAACAAAAACAGGGCAACAGAAACAGAAACAGACCTCTACATTTTGTGTTTTATTTAAAATATACCTTTATAATGAATCCAGTCACCTTTCCCTGTTTTGAGCTCTCAATTTTAAACCTCCTTAGCTCCTGAGTCCTCATCTTTTTGTCCTTAGATATTTGGACTTGATGCTTAATAATTCTCGTCTGGTTTTTTTTATTATTTTTTTTGTTATTGTTAAAAACTATGATTTGAAATTATTCCATCTACTCCCTTTTTTTAATTGAAGTATAATTAAAATGCAATATCTTACTAGTTTCAGGTGTATAATATAGTGATTTGTTATTTTTATACATTATAAAATCATGCCCATGATAAGTCTAGTTAACCTACCATCTGTTACGATACAAGCTTATTACAATATTATTGATTATATTCCCTATGCTGTACATTACATCCTCATGATTCACTTATTTTATAACTGAAAATGTTTGTACCTCTAAGTCCTCTTCACCTATTTCGCTCACCCACACCACCCACCCAGCCCTTCCCCACTCTCGTAATCAAGAGTTTGCTTCCTCTTCATTTTGATCTGGATAAAAACTAGCTGACTTTTTGGCCTACCAGATTTTCCCAGCTCCCACAAAATAGACAAGTTAAGAAGTGATTGAAAATTGAGAGAATGAGTCATACCCTTTTCAAATATTTGAAATTAAGTAAATACAAAAAGATTTACATCCTGTGATGTTTCACAGGTCTCGTTTAAGACAATAGAGATATAAACTGTAATGCTCAAGGCTGAATAAACGTGAGACAGAAAGATAACTTTATAATCCTAGCCTCTTTCTTTTTGTGCTCATATAAGGCCAACAACATCTTTATCCTTATCATGTGTCTTGAAAGAGTGGGTTGATTCTTCTTAGTACTTAGCTTTAACCCTTGTAAACACCAACTTTCCTTTGCCCGTTCAGAAGTCTCTTTGCAAGAATCCAGAAAATAATTTGTGGTTATTGTATTTGACCAGTTTGGGTTTTGCAATATTTTTCTTATTATAACCATAACAAACAAACAAAAAACTACAAGTCTCAAGGCAAACATATCTCTACTTTTATAAGAGAAAACTGGGACTCACCATGATAGAGGGAATCATTTATAAAAAGCAGCTACTTCTCCTCTTCCTTCCCCTGTCCTTCCTCTTTCTCTTCCTCTTCTTCCTCTTCTTCCACTTTGGATAATACAGAAGTGAGCTTTTAAACTAGGTCTCCTCCAAGTCTACTGTCTTCATTCAGAATCTCATCACTTCTTACTCAGATTATTGTTTTTATATTTCTCTTTCTACCATCATTAATTCATCATCCAAATGTCCAAACTCATGGTGCCTTCTGTTTTGGTTTTTGTTTTTAATATTCAAGAATTGAAAAATATGTTTAAATGGTTCAAAGAAGATTATAAAAATTACCCATATTCCTAATTTCAGAATCAACTGTCTTAAACATTTTGATATATTTGCTTCCAACTTCTTTTAATCATGATTTGAAAGATATTATGAGTAATATTCAAATTCAATGGCTTTGTTTTTTAAAAATGAGAACATTACAAATAAAGATGACTTTTGACTTTTACTGGCTTAATATCATTTCTTTACTTAACACTTTTCAGAGGCAAAGTACATTATCCAAAACCTTTAGCATGCATCAACTTGTATTCTTTATATCCAGGCAGATTCTTAGTTTTATGCATTGCACTGTGATCCCACAGACCTAAATTGTTCTCATCCTCTAAAAACTTGCTGCATTTACAACACTGAACATACTTCTGCCTGGACAGTTGGACCTTCCTTCTTTGTTCATAAAATCCTGCTCAATTTAGGTCCTTGAGCCTTGGAGAAGTCCTATTAGACTTTCTTAGGCAAAGATATTCTTCTTCCAAAATCACTGTATGATCCTCTCTCTTTATAAAAGTTTTTCCCAGTATTTTGGTGTGTTAGTTTTGTATGATCTCCTCTGTTGGACTTCAAAGATCTTGAGATCAGAGGGCCATTCATGTTCATGTTGGTTATTCCTGAATCCATCCTGATACTGGGCCTTAGCAGGATCTCAATACATTTAATTGTTTAAAAAGTGTACAAAATGAGGTCATGAATGCCAAAGGATAGGGATGAGGTCAGCAAGAGTGTCCAACTAGGTATTTATTAACTTATATTTTGTAAGATATTTTTAGATAAAATAGTAGGGAGTAAAGATTAAAAATGTGAAAATATCTTCACAGGTTTTCTTCAGTGTTTGTCTAATTCAGCTGCTTTCCTGAAGTAAATCATTTTAAAAGATGAGAGTAAGTTTTTAGCCCTAGAAAAAAGTTCTCTTGGACAAAATGAGGTTTTAGAATTTCTTGAAAAGAAAGTACCTATTCAAGTCGTGAAAGTAATATTTGTCCTTACAGGAAGAAAAAAATAATGAGTTGTCTATTTATGTAAACAATTTGGCAGTAGACAGCTCTGAAATAATTCCCTGAAACCTGGATCAAATTATGCAAAGTGTATTTTTGTTTGCATTTTCAATTTTATGTAGCTACAACTGAATCTTTCAGTTTCCTTAAAGTGCACATAAATACAACTCATTGATAAGCAATTAATCATTTGTGTTTAATATATACATAGAAATTAATCTGGAAAACTTGTAAGCAATCATGTTTCTAGAATTATATTGATTACATTGGGAAATAATTTCAGGACATACCAATGATTAACAGTACTAGAGTAATTCAGTTGCATAAAGAAGATTGATAGCAATCCAATAAAAGAAGATGCTATTAGTTATTTTGTACTTCTAGCTCTTTAGAATTAATTAAGCTACACTCATAGATCAATTAGATAAAGATTGAAGGAAAGGAATTGGTTGATAACAAACAAAACAGTAATAGGAATTTGTTTTGGCATATATATATGGTTATGTGGAAAATAGTCGTTGCTGTCTCTTTGGGTAGACAGACCATCTCATCAATAGCAAAGTTACCCTGCAGGGTGAGCTGACCAGCAATCTGGGACTTAACCTCATCCAAACCAGAAGTTTCCTTGAGAGTTATTTGAAGATCTTACTTAGATCTTCAGCACATTAAATGACAAAAGTAATCTTATTGGATTTGCCTTGTGGTGTCATTTTGATTAAAAGGCCTTCAGGAATTCAAAGTGCATTACAGTTTTGCCAGTTACAATCTCACTGGATATCAACTAATCTAGGAGATAAAGCACAAGCAGAAGTGTCTCCAGATAGGAGAATTTTGATGAAATAAGTCCCAAAGTTGGAATTGCTTGCTGTCTCTTAAGTGGTAGTATTAATTAAAACAGAAATCTATTAAGTCAAATAAGATAGAGGTAACTGTGTATCTGTCAGCTTTTCTACACAACAAACAAACGTAGAAATCTCATGACCACAATACACATTTATTTCTTGCTCATGGATCTCTGGGTTAACTCAAGTGTGATTGAGACTGTGGTTCTGTTTTAGGCTGCAGGTTGAGTTTAGGTCTTCTCAATTATGTTTCATTCTGAGGACCCGGCGGTGGTAAAATGCTAAGCCATGTTCCTTTTCTTACTGAACTGGGTTCTTGGGCTCCCTAAAGAATAGAAATTGACAAGAGGCTAGCCTGAGAAAGGAGAAAAAAAAACTAAAAAACAAAAACAAAAGACTAGGGAGACAGGTTGACCAAAGAAAGCCATTTTCATTTTCGGCTGACCCTTAAACTAAAAGTCAGCAGGTCATAAAAAGAGTCACAAGATCTGACTCACAGAAAACCACAAGGCCCCACTCCCTCTGGCAGTAAAAGACATGTAGTCTGGACGTTCTTGAAATTGCTCCCTGTGGGTAATTCCACAACCCTAAGACAATGGAAAAAGTAACCACCCAAAGTAAATGATAAACCCAAAGTTGAAGAATAATCCCCTCCCTATACGGTTAGCTAATTTTTAAAAACTTACAAAATCCTTCCTTAGATGTAAAGTAGGGTCCTCTTCCTCACCTGGGAGGAGAAACCACTGCTTTGTCTATGAAGCAGCTCCCTTCTTCCTTCTATACTTAATACATTTTTGACTCTTTCTCAAAATGGTTTGCTCTTGAATTCTTTCTCATGCAAAGCCAAGAACTCTCTTGGTGAAGGCCTGAGGCCCTCTCTCGGGGCCCCGCCTATCTGGCATCAAAATAGGAGTTTCAGGCAAGGCTTTATTGGGTTTTATGCTGAAGCACAAAAAATCCTCAGGCTAACCCCCCAAGGACAGAGATCAGGGAGAGTTATAAATAGGCCTAGGCAGGAAAAGGGTGATGTTCAAGCATGTAGAGGTGGGGACTTATTAGCACCTGTGCACTTAAAGGACATGCTTCCTCATGCATCACATGTGTAATTAGCATGTTAAATCTCCACCCTGGGCATGATTTTTAATATTACAATGAAGGAAAACATCAGTGAAAGGTCAGCCAAGGGTCCACCTTGGCAAAGACTGGTTTGATTCTGTCTTTGACAGTCTTTGTGGTCAGGTCCCTCTGATGGTAAACTTCCTGCTTCCACATTCCCCAAGATACGCCACTCAAGAGGCAGAGGGTTTCAGCAATCAAGGAACGCTGGATTTTACTATTAGGGTTGAGGGGACCCAAGTCCAGCCCCTGCTCTGTCTCACTTTCATGGCAGATTGGAACACCAAAGCTAAACACATTTTGGGTCCCTCTTTCTGACAGTCCCACTAACACTATCATGTCCAGAACAAATCACAAACTAAACTCAACATCACATGAAGTGAGCAAGTATATTCTGCCCTTAGTGGGAGGGGAAAAATGAATGAATGTTGAAAAGTATCATGTGCATTTAGTAAATGGACTGAAAATAGTAAACTGATTTTTTCAATGCCAATTTATACAAAAACTTACACAAACACTAGCTCACCTGCCTTACCTGACACCATTACTGCCTGGGAAGAAATTTTAAGAGCAGGGGGAGGCAGGCAAGAGACAGTGCTACTGAGAACTAAAACTGCTTCTGATTTCACAAAAAAATGGAACTGACTGTTTGGAATAGTCTATAAATTATGGGGGCACCTGACTGATTTGGTTGGAGGAGCCTGCAACTCCTGACTTTGGGGTCGTGAGTTCGAGCCCCACGTTGGGTGTAGAGATTACTTAAAAAAAATAAACTTAAAAAATTTTTTTGAAGTATAAATTATGTTTATCATTAATATTATTTCTGTTCTATTCCCATTAATATTATTATTGATGATTCTGTGGATAAAACCACTAGACTTAGCTGAAGAATCAATATTTACTTTCAGAAGAATTGAAACCTGAATCACTATTCAAGAACATGACATACCTGCATAGATTGCATTTGCCCAGCCTTCCTCCAGGGAGGTATGGACAAGTGCCAAGTTCCTGTCAATGAGATGTAAAAAGCAAAGATGTTTGGAAGTTCCCAGAAATTTTCTCATAATACAGCAGACACATGTGAGACAGAAGAATAATATGGAAAATGAGGACTCCTGAGAACTTTGCTGAGAAAAGCCCTGGGCAACATAACATCTGAATTTTATCTTAGGAGGAATCAAAGGGATCATGACTAATTGAGTTGCCAAATGTCAGGACCAAAACTTAGGTGCTCTGACTCCTAAATTGTTGTTCCTTTCTCTCTACTTCTCTTATCGACTAGGGAAAATGTGTCAAGTACCCTGGAACTTGTGAAACTTTTAAAATGTTCTTGCTCACTTATTGCCTTCAGCATGTAAAGACTGTGGCTATAACCTCATGTTGGTCAATTTTAACATGTGAACATCAGAGTCTTTTGCTGGTTTCCTGTTAACAATGACTTCATTAGAATAATAATTTCTAGCCATTAACTGGAAAATAATTACAAACAATAAAATCTGCTAAAATTCCATGTTCAGAAAGCTTTCGTTTTTTTCTTTTATTAAACATTTGTGTTATATATATACCAAAAATATGCGTGAAAGAATCATGTCGACCTTTGAATGTGATCTATTTATTTTATTTTTTTAATTTAAATTCAATTAATTAACATATAATGTATTATTAGTTTCAGAGGTAGAGTTCAGTGAGTCATCAGTCTTATGTAATATCTAGTGCTCATTACATCATGTGCCCTCTTTAATGTCCATCACCCAGTTACCCCATCCCCTCAATCCCCTCCTCTCCAGCAACCCTCAGTTTGTTTTCTATGATTAAGAGTCTCTTATGGTTTGTCTCCCACTCTGGTTTCATCTTGTTTTATTTTTCCCTCCCTTCCCCTATGATCCTGTTTTGTTTCTTGATTTCCACATATGAGTGAGATCATATGACAATTGTCTTTCTCTGATTGGCTTATCTCGCTTAGCATAATACCCTCTAGTTCCATCCACATCATTGCAATGGCAAGATTTCTTTTTTTTCTGATGGCTGAGTAGTATTCCATTGTGTACATATACCACATCTTCTTTATCCATTCATCTGTTGATGGACATCTGGGCTCTTTCCATAGTTTGGGTATTGTGGACATTACTTCTATAAACACTGGGGTGCACATGTCCTTTCAGATCACTACATTTGTATCTTTGGGGTAAATACCCAGTAGTGCAATTCCTGGGTCAAAGGATAGCTCTATTTTCAACTTCTTGAGAAAACTCCATACTGTTTTCCAGAGTGACTGCACCAGCTTGCATTCCCACCAACAATGTAGATGTTCCTCTTTCTCCACATCCTCACCAACATCTGTCATTTCCTGAATTTTTAATTTTGGCCATTCTGACCGGTGTGAGGTGGTATCTCATTGTGGTTTTTATTCATATTTCCCTGATGCCGAGTGATGTTGAGCATTTTCTCATGTGTCTGTTGGCCATTTGTATTTCTTCTTTGGAGAAATGTCTGTTCATGTCTTCCGTCCATTTCTTGGTTGGATTATTTATTCTTTGGGTGTTGAGTTCGATAAGTTCTTTATAGATTTTAGATACTAGCCCTTTATCTGACAAGAGATTTGCAAATATCTTCTCCCATTCTGTTGGTTGTCTTTTGGTTTTGTTGACTGTTTCCTTCACTGTTGAAAAGCTTCTTCAACAAAGCAGGAAAGAATATCCAATGGAAAAAAAGACAGTCTCTTCAACAAATGGTGTTGGGAAAATTGTACAGCCACATTTAGAAGAATGAAGCTGAACCATTTCCTTACACCATACACAAAAATAAACTCAAAATGGATGAAAGACCTCAGTGTGAGACAGGAATCCATCAAAATCCTAGAGAACACAGGCAGCAATCTCCGTGACCTTGGCCATAGCAACTTCTTGCTGGACACATCTCAAAAGGCAAGGGAGATGAAGGCAAAAATTAACTACTAGGACTTCATGAAAATTAATGTGTTATATTTAGATTTAAAAAAAACAAGAAAAAAATTCTCTTTCCAGTATTCTGTTTCACATGGTATAATTGTGGGAATATTTTAGATAGCATTTGTTCTGGCAAATAATTAATTATTACGTTCCTCATGGTCAATATTGACAAAAAGATTTATATGCCCTGGCTCTATAAAATCATATACTACAATTTCTTACAAATATTGTAACACTCTTTATTTACTGACTTCCTTTTTCACCTAACTGACTTAACCCTTCAATCTTAGTTTGAATGACACTTCCTCAGGAAAGCCTACCTAGATTTCCCAAATCTAGGTTAGATGGCTTCACTATTTGCTCTCATGGTTCATTGTACTGTGCTCTCAGTAAGGCATGTATTCACTCTATATGACAGTCTCTTCCATCTTTTGAGTTTCACGTAGGTAGAAATTGTTTCTCATCTATTTAAAATGGTGTCACTGAGAAAGATGTATGATAGGTGTTTAACAATATTACTTTGTAGAATAAATAAACATATGAATAAAAGCTAACTCTGAAAAAAAAAAGTAAAAAATTGGCATACATGATATCACTAAGTTCTCAAAACTAACTAGGGGCAAAATTATTTATCTTCATTTCACACATGAGGAATTGAAATTTAAAGAGATTAAGTAACCTGTCCAAATGATTGTACAATGGAGTAGCCACTATTTTAACCACTAGATTTTAGATTTTCATTGTTTTTTTTCTCTCTCCACATTTTCTACCAAATCTATGCCCCAACTTACACCATGATGTTCTTTTCATGCCCAGTTCTGCCCCATCTCCTTGATTGTTAGCCTTGCATCTTCAACTTCATGCTGGAAATTTCAATTTAAATGTCTCACATCATCTCAGGCAACATTTAAAATAAATGAAATCTATAAAGTCAGTTTTTATATGTTGGAAGGTGATGAAGATGATGAAAGGATGGGTTCTTGGTCGTTATACTTGGAGAATATTAGTCAAAGTGAAGAATTTATCTTTAAGGTGGATGGGCCCTCTTTCACTGCCAATATGGCTAAGACCCTACTAGATCAACATCTCCACAGGTAACAATTACAAAACTTGGAAAAAATACACAGAGCAGATAGCAGAAAGCAATGGAGAATAATGAGAGGCATGCAGATTCTGATGGCAAGCACATACACTAAGAGGAATTATCTGGAGTAAATTTCCATTTTTGCCGCTTCTTGTATGAGGAGCTGGAAGCTGGAAGAAAGAAGTAGACTATGAGGAGAGTACTGAGTCACAGCAATCATGGTTGCTGGAAAGAGGGGGAATCTCAGAAGAAGAAAAAGAACTAGAGAGGGAGTTCCCAGATTCTATCTGCCCATACTTCTGGTTTATAGCAGAAAAATGTGTGCCTGGTGGAGATGTTTGAAGACATATAAATACAGTAATGGAATAAGGTATGTGATTTTCCAAGGGAACAGAATGCTAGTCAAATAAAATTGACCAGCGAGAAGACTGGACTTTGCTTATTTTGAGTTTCAGAAAGGTTAGTGTGGCTGTTTCACAATGAAAGAGGAAAAGAGTGGTACAGAGTGAGGTGAGAATCAAGAGGTCATATCATTGAATGTAATGGGAAGCCATGGGACGATTTTGAGCAGGGCTAGAATGTAATTTGATTCATATTTTACATATCAGGGTCAAGTTTGAAATATTTAATATAGAAGGTCAAACCCAGAAATAGGAAGGCTTTTAGGAATCTGTTCTATTAATCCAGGCTAATCGAGGTCATGATCTCGTGGTCATGAGATGGAGACCCGCATCCAGCTCCACACTGAACATAGAGTCTGCTTCAGATTCTCTCTCTCTCCCCTCCCTTTCTGCCCCTACCTCTGTTTGCACTTGAGCACTCTCTATCTCTAAAATAAATAAATAAACAAATAAAATCTCTAAAAAAAAAAAAAAAAACAAGGTAAAAAGAAAACACAGGGGATCTTTACATTTGGATTACTATAGACATAAAGAGCATTGTTGGAGATCAGCCAGAGGAGGCAAAGGTTGTATTTTAAGTAAAACCTTAGATGATCTTTTTCTTGTTGTCATGATAGTTCACCTTAACTGCAAAGTTTCATCTAATCCTTAGAGAATATAAATAAATAATCTATAACCTTGAGGTTAATGCAGAACACAAAGCTTGTGAAGCATATTTATTACAGGAACTGTATCTCTTAATCTGCCTAAATCATGCTTGTTTCAGGAAATTGAATTTGTACTCTTAAGCCTAAATAAAGAATTTTTCAAAGAAAACTGCTATCCAAACCCAATATGAAATGTCACATTTAAGAAACAGCAGCAGTTTAAATCATATACAACATCATAATTTTTATAAGGCAAAAATTTAGGTAGACTAGAGGGAAGACTTTGGTAGAAACAGGCAGTCTCAAAGAGAATTAAATCCTTGATTTATAAACTTCCTTGAAATTATTTGCAACGTTCTACATGCATTGTATGGATAGAGGTTCTAATAATTTTCTTCAGACCTGTACAGAAGTCTCTGTAGTCCCTCAAATTAAGAACCATTGTTCTGAAGGTTGTTCCAATGTCTTACAGCATTGGCTAATGACGGCTATGATGATAGGGGGGCAGGTGCTATAAGCTGGTCATTCTCAAACTTGGCTGCAAAACAGAATCATCCAAGGTACCTGTTAATAACATCAATTAATGATCCCACATCAAAAATTCTGAATCACTATGTTTGAATTGGGAATTAATATTTCATATACTTTTATTTTTTTAATGGGGAATTTTCTTATAGTTGTTTTTTAAGAACAACTGGTATAAACAAACACTGGGAGACAAGATTGATAAGGATAATCTATACCATTTGGGGAAATTTTCTACTTTTGACCCGTAATATCAATTTTGGATATACTTAATTCCAAAAAGGTGGAGATACTAGGACTATATTTGTTTATGAGACTTCTGTTTTCTTAAACAGTACTAACATTACAGTTCAATGTTTTAATCTTTGAAAATGTGATATTACAAAAAAATTGCTTTCCTTCTCTTACTGTTCAGTTCAGTCATCTTCATATGTCCTTAAACCTTACTAGTCATTTTCCTCCGTGTTTTTTTTCTTCATTTCCCTCAGAATATTAGTGTTTTTGTTACGGGTTTCTAAAAGATCATTTATGACTAAGGATGTTAACCATTTACCATGCATTGCAAATGAAATACCATGTGTTCTCACCACCATTTTACTGTGATGTTTTACTTTTTGGTTGTACAGAAGTTTTGTATTCGAATATAATAATGTTCTGCTTTAAAAAAAAAAAAAGAACAACTGGTATAGATAATTTTCAAAAATCTGAGCCTTGAGTCTCATTTGATGTTAAGCATATTTAAACATACTTACTAGATATTTTTCTCAAGCATTGTGTAATCTGCTCATAAAAATATTCCCTTACAGTCTCCACTATGGACTGTTTTCTTGGTAATCCTAAATTAGAAAGAGAAATAATTAAAGAATGGATTCATTAGTGCCAATGTTTTATATTACATTTTACTGTACCTTTTTGACTCCATCTCTTTCAGGAGTAAACAAAAAAGTCAAAATACCTAAATATTAATGTGATACAATAATAAAGACTTAAAAAAGCTCATTCGTTGCTTTTTCACAAATTCTGTGAGCTAAGATATTGCTAGTGAAGGAGACATTTCTTTTATTAAAAAATAAATTAGAATACCTCTGTATTGTTACTTTATGATATAATTTAATATAGTACATAGATAAATCATATGATTCCTTACAATAATGAAAATAATTTTAATAATACTTATCTCTATGATTTATAATATATAAATATCTTAAAGATACAGAAGGGATTTAAACACCCTAGTTCTTATTCCTTATTATTATGGATTCACTGTTGACAAGCTGTGTAATCACTCTAGGTTACTTTAACTTTTGAATTGTTTACAAATCTGTAAATTAATATAATGACAATATTAATAACAACTTTATGAAGTTGTTATAAGGGTTAGATACAATAAATGTAGAACTTTCAGAATAGTGTGTAACACACCATAGCATTTAATAAATGTGTTCTAATTGGTTTAGTTGTTTTATATTTATGTAAAATAATTTTTGTTACTATGACCGAAAGATGCCACCAATTTTTAATTTTTTTCATGCAAGGCAGTATGATTTTATGGGAAGAATATTGACATGAAGTAAAAATCAAGACACAAATCAGTCTGAGAAGTAGGGCTTCCTTTTAGCAGCTGTGTGCCTTGTTCTTCATATCAGGAAATTGAATATAATAATATCATTATTACTAATAACTACTACCCTACTTCATTAAAGTCCCCTGAGGTTTATATCAGGGATCACATAGTAAAGTACTGATGCAAGGTGTGGCTTATACTTTAATGTGTTTCCAGTGTCTCCATATAAGTGACATGCTTATTAATTGGAATAAGTATCTGCCGATACTGAAAATTCACCAACCAAGACAAGGGAACCAAAGTGTGATGATAGTAGTTTTGGTTGAAAAGCACCATATGGTGAAAAGAAAGTCGAATTTGGGGGTTAGGTGGGCCTGACACAGTAGGTGTAGTTTAGGCTTGTTAAATTGGTTTCATTTCATTTCATTGGTGAATTGTTGAATATAGTGGAAAGAGGCAGGAGGGAAATCTATGCTCAGTTTCTACCTTCAAAATAATACTGGAATTCATTTATGAGAGGAAAAATGTCTTCTTAAATGGATTTTTTTAAATCAGCCCCTGAACTCACTGAAGCAGCAACTCTAAACGGAATGAGCTGTATAAAGCAGTGTGAAACAGGCAATATACCATAGTGGTTAATAATGGGCTAACTTTATTTTTTTTTTTATTTCTTAAGTTTTGTATTTTAATCCAGTATTAGTTATAGTTATAGTAATGTACAGTGTTCTATAAGTTTCAGGTATACAATACAGTGATTAAACAAGTCTATACATTACTCAGTGCTCATCATGGTAAGTGTACACTTGAATCCCCATCACCTATTTCACCCAACCCCCCCGCGACCTACCTGCCTTCTGGTGACCATCAGTTTGTTCACTATAGTTAAGAATCTTCTTTTTTCTTTTTTTAAGATTTTATTTATTTATTTGACAGAGAGAGACACAGCGAGAGAGGGAACACAAGCAGGGGGAGTGGGAGAGGAAGAAGCAGGCTCCCAGTTGAGCAGGGAGCTTGATGCAGGGCTCGATCCCAGGACCCTGGGATCATGACCTGAGCCGAAGGCAGATGCTTAATGACTGAGCCACCCAGGCACCCCACTTTTTTTTGTTTGTTTCTCTCTCTTTTTCCTCTGCCTGTTTGTTTTGTTTCTTAAATTCCACATATGAGTGACATTATATGGTATTTGTCTTTCTCTGAGTGACTTATTTCACTTAGCATAATACTCTCTAGCTCCAACCATGTTGTTCCAAATGCCAAGATTTCATTCTTTTTTATGGCTGAGTAATATTCTGTTGTATGTATATATACCACATCTTCTTTATCCATTCATCTATCAATGGACCCTTGAGCTCCTTCCCTAATTTGGTGATTATAAATAATGCTACCATAAACATAGGGGTACATGTATCCTTTTGAATTAGTGTTTTTGTATTTTTTGAGTAAATACCCAGTGGTGCAATTACTAGATCATAGGATAGTTCTCTATGATTAACTTTCTGAGGACGATCCATACTCTTTTCCACAGTGGCTGCATCAGTTTGCATTCCCACCACCAGTGCACAAGGGTTCCTACTTTTCCAAACCCTCACCAACACTTGTTTCTTCTGTTTTGATTTTAGCCATTCTGACTGGTGTGACATGGTATCTCATTATACTTTTGATTTGTATTTCCCTGATGATGTTTTACTTCTTTCTTTCCAATTTCGATGCCTTTTATTTCCTTTTCTGGCCTAATTGTTCAAGCTAGGACTTCCAATACCAAGTTGAATAACATCACAAAAGTGGGCATCCTGTCTTGTTTCTAATCTTAAAAGAAAGATTTTAGCTTTTCACCATCGCGTGTGATTTTAACTACGGACTTACCATTTATGGCCTTTATTATGTTAGGGTACATTTTTTCTATGCCCATTCTGTTGAGAGGTTTGTTTATTTGTTTGTTTTATCAATGATGTTGAATTTTGTCAAATGCATTTTCTGCATCTATTGAAATAATGTTGAACTGCCCTTGCCTTCTAGAATTAATTCCACTTGATCATGGTATATGATTATTCTAATGTAATGTTGAATAGGGATTGCTAATATTTTGTTGAGAGTATTTGCACCTATGTTCATCAGAGATATTGGCCTGTAATTTTCTTTTCTCATGGCATCCTTATCTGATTTAGACATCAGGGTAATGCTAGCCTTGTAAAATGAGTTTGGTAGTGTTCCCTCCTTTTCTATTTTTTTGGAAGAACTTTAGAAGAATGGGTATTAATTATTCTTTGAATGTTTCAGTAGAACTCACCAGTGAAGCCATCTGGCCCTGGACTTTTGTTTGTTGGGAAGTTTTTGATTACTGATTCCATCTCCTTACTAGTAATCAGTCTGTTCAGATGTTCTGTTTCTTCATGATTCTTCACTGGTATGTTGTATGTTTCTGAAATTCTTCATGATTCTTCATTGGTATGTTGTATGTTTCCAAAATTTATCCATTCCTATTTGTGCAATTTGTTGGCATATACTGCTCATTGTAGTCATGATTCTTTGTATTTCTGTGCTATCAGTGGTAATGTTTTGTCTTTCATTTCTAATTTTATATTTTGAGTTCTCTTTTTTTTTCTTGGTGAATTTAGCTTAAATGTTGTCAGTTCTGTTTATTTTTTTCAAAGAAACAGATACTGCTTTTATTGATCTTTTCTATTGTCTTTTTAGCCTCTATTGCATTTATTTCTGCTCTAATGTGTTATTTCCTTCCTTCTACTAACTTAGGACTTTGTTTGGATTTTTAAAAATGTATACTAAAATAAAATATTTCCCTGAAGAACAAAAGATTAATTTCCTGGATTTTAAAATAGACTTTTTATCCAGTTAAGAAATTGAGGTACTCAAACAGATTTTGAGTAAAGAAAGAATATCTATATACTTAGTGCAAAACTGGAACGTGATACAAAGTTAGACAAAATTATAGAGATGTTTTTATAATATGGCCACATAATTTCAAGGGCTATGATATTGGGCATGATGGATTATTTAAATAACATTTAGTCTCCACTCTCAAATTAAATAATGGCAAATCTGAGGCTCAGAAAAATTTTTATCACTTTCAATTTCAATTCAATTCAATTGATGTTTGCACAAATGGGATTATTTCCCCTGACTCTCATGTCAATACATACCTTTTTGCCAACATACCATATATTCTTAAATTCCAGAATTTCAAGATTTATTATTGAGGTTGTCTACAATAAGAAAAATCTAGTAATTCCTATCAAAAATTATTTTACCACACATGTTATTAACTAGAACACCAGAAAGTGTGAGAATATGGCCATTCTGTGCTAATTCTGTGCTAATTCTAAAGTTTCATCTTTTAAAGTCTAGAAAGTAGGGCACCTGGGTGGCTCAGATGGTTAAGCGTCTGCCTTCAGTCAGGTCATGATCCCAGGGTCCTGGGATCGAGTCCCACATCGGGCTCTCTGCTCCTTGGGAGCCTGCTTCTCCCTCTGCCTCTCTCTCTCTCTCTCTCTCTGTCTCTCATGAATAAATAAATAAAAATCTTTAAAAAAAAAAAGTCTAGAAAGTAAAGCTCTTCTTATTTATCTTCTCTCTTCACTGTGACCTCTGGCCTGAAACTTAAATACTTTTAAAGCTCAAAAAATAGCTTAATTAGATATTAAAAATGAATAGAATAACATTTATTTTATGTCCTGATTATTCATAATGACTATCATTTTTAGCAACAGTGTACAAGGAAAATGAGTTGCTTAAAAATTTCTGACATGGACCCCATACATTTCCTTGTTTTTGCAATTTGTATGCAAATCAACAGCAGTAGATAATGCAAAGTAATTCATGGCACTTACCATAACTTAGACCCAAGAAAATGGTAAAATCTTTAGTGGCCCATCAAATTTATGTTCATAGAAGTTTCTAATGTTTGTGCCCATAGTTAACTTGTGAAATTGTATTGTTGCACCAAAGGCTCTCTAGACCATAAGTCCTGAGAAACAATCACTTTGCTTTCTTACATCATCTAAAGACACAGAAGTGCTCGTGGCACTGGGCAACTGACAAGATTTAAACCCAATTTTCATATAGTTTTTTATGTCTGTACCAGGCAAAATACAATATTTGTGATTTACCTGAGATTATTACTAATGATAAAATTTCATATTTCTTTATCATCTTATATTTCATATTATTTCAAAATTTGGAACTATATCAATGATCTCTGTTTATCTAAGTCATAGGAAATAGTGTCTTTATAGAAAATCAGGTACCTTCTAATTTGGAACAGATGGAATGAGTCTAACAATTGTTTACTGGAATAGAATGGATTGACTCCTAAGTTGGACCCATGAAACACTGCAAGAATTTTAATGAGTTGGTTTTGCTGGTATGACAATTGAGTAAGACATGTTCACATGCATGATGATATTTTTATAACTTATAAAACTTTAAGTTTTATCTTTAGAATGTTATAAATTTGTAGTTCATATATTTTCAAAGAAAAAGCAGTTTTTTGAACAATTTTTCACCTGCCTTCAATGTAAGCAGTAAATCCCCAAAGCAGTAGGTGAGACCTGGACTAGGTGTCCTCCACTCGCCCGTTTAGATAAACCTCTAATCCTTTCGTGCTCCACATGGTACCCAGGGTGGACCCTATTAATTACTTACAGGCTTCTAGATTCTGTTGGGTTTAGCCAGTGGAGAGAACAGTAGTTAGGACAGAGAGAAAACAATGAGGCCAGGGTATTTATTGCCACAGCTTTCTCTTCTGCAGGGTTTCCCTGGAATCTGCATTTCTGTGGTCAAAGACCATAATCCCTCTTCACACATATCTGAATCTCCATGCAGGTAAATATTTCATCCTTCACCTCTACGAGTGGTGATGTGCCCTGCTGTACTGGCTTTTCTGGCTTCTCTTCACCTTTCACACACCTTTGAAAATAGTCTCTTTACTAAAACTCTGTAGATTACCTCATTTTGGTGTGCCATCTGTTTTTTGCCACATCTGTGGTTGATATAACCCATTTTCTTTTTTTTTCTAATTGGTTACACCCAAACAGTATTCCCCTTATTGCCCTTTTCCAGATACTATTTTACTCCCTATACATCCTATCTTGATACATAGCATCATGCAGATGAAAATCTGAATTCTGGGAATCATCCTAGATTCCTTCCTCTCCCTTATCTCTTAAAACCAGCATCTAATTGTTGGTGGTTTATTGAATATGCCTTTGCAAATGTGATTCCTTACCTTGAATGTCCTTTCTGTCTTCTTGGAAAACTCTTAATTTTCCCTCCAAGTCTCATATCAGATTAAACCTATCCCATTGAACTGTCTTGAAAATATTCTCCCAACCCAAGTTCAAGTAATTATTCCTTCTTTCTTCAGATTTACGTCTTTGTTTATTTTACTCTCATCATAGTGTGCTAAATTTTGTTTGTTTGCATATTAGGTAACCCAAACCAGTAAGATAGCTCCTTGAAGTCAGGATTATCATTTTCCTATTCCAGAAAATTAGCATAGAACTTGATAAAGAGTAAGTGCTCAATAAATGTTTTTAAAATCAGATTACTATAAATTAACATTGGTTTGTAATTTTCTTACCATATCTGAAGCTGTCAGGATACATAGGCTAATTTCCCTGACTGAAGGAGCATCCTGCCCTGTACCATTTACCCATGGCTAGTTGATGGAGAGGGGAGGGCAGTTATCAGGAACTTAAATAGGGTCAGAAATACTGGGATCAAGTTGTGCCTGGATGGTGCAGTAAGTTAAATATCCTCCTCTTTGTTTTGGCTTAGGTCCTGATCTCAGGGTCATGAGATTGAGCCTCAGGATGGGCTCCACACTCAGCATGGAGTCTCTGCTAAAGACTCTCTCTCCCTCTCCTCGGTATCTCCCCCCCGACACTCCCCCCCCAAATAAATAAATAAATCTTAAAAAAAAAAAAGAAAAAGAAATAGTGGGATCAAAGATTTCACCATACTTTCCAAACTGACAAAACCTAAGGCCTGTAAATGACATCCTGGCCATCCTGCAAATGGTGCCTCTCCATCACTCTGAGTCAGTGTCGCCTTAATATAAAACCTACTCGGCAGGGAGCATCCTTCTGCCTCTGCCCGCTCCCCGGCTCATGCTCTCTCTCTCAAATAAATAAATAAATAAATAAATAAATAAATAAATAAATAAATAAAATCTCTTTAAAAAAACAAATGTCTGAAAGTCTTAAGAGATCAGGTGCATCATTGCCACTTTTCTCCTATTTACACTCAGGACTGGACATTTTATTAAAACATTCACTTATTTGGGGCACCTGGGTGGCTCAGTCATTAAACATCTGCCTTCAGCTCAGGTCATGATCCCAGGGTCCTGGGATTGAGCCCCACGTCGGGCTCCCTGCTCCACGGGAGGTCTGCTTCTCCCTCTCCCACTCCCCCTGCTTGTGTTCCCTCTCTCACTGTGTCTCTCTCTGTCAAATAAATAAATAGAATCTTTAAAAAAAAATTCACTTCTTCATTTTGCATTGAAGTAACTTAAGCTGAGAGTGACAAAGGGAAAGATTTCCTATAAACTTCTTACCCTTGGGTCTTGAGCTGAGCATAGGTTATCTAGAATCAAAAAGTGATCACCTCCAACAAAAAACATATTTTTAATAAGATATTGTAGAACAAGAAACTAATGCTGTTTCCATTGGATATTTTTCATTGTGATACATGATTGACTAAAATGTTTTTCTTACCACAAAAAGACAGCAGTCATAGTCCGATTAAAAATCTATTTATTTGCCATTTTTTTTCACACCCAAAACTAACAATTAGACACTCTTCCACCCCCTTACTGATTCAATCAGTTTAGAATGAGGATTTGAATAAAAGCTAATCTTGACATGGAGAATTTCACTTAATTTCTAGACTCTGTGTTTCCCAATATACAACTTTATTTTCTAAGTGGAAATAAATTTTGAGGGACTAAAAATTTTTTTCTGCTAAGTTTATATTTTCTTGTTTGGAAACATTTGACCATAAACAATTATATTTATATACTCCTTCCCCATGTAATCCCTTACCCACATTTCTCACCACCTTAGTTTTCCATTAAATTAGAATTTAGAAAAAAACTTAACAAGCAGAATTTTTTTTCAGAAATAATATTACCCTCGGTCTTCAAAACACAGCTGTCTCTTCTATTGTTTTCTCCAGAAAACAAACTCAAAAATCTATCTATAGACCAACTTAGACCCATCATATGCAATATTTAAAATTACAAAGAAACATACTTTGCTTATATTTATGAGAAAGGCTGCAAATGAAAGACTGAGAGGAGCCAAGGATATAAACTTTTCTAGTATCTATTTCTGACAGTCAAATGGAACAGTTGTGCACAATTATGAAGACATTCCAAAAATGTATGTGTCTGATGGGTGCCAAAACTGGAGCAACTAGAAGACTGGCATTGCTTTTTTTTTTTTTTTCAAATTCAGCAGCCCTTTGAATTTTGCTGTCAAGTTTACCACATGTGCATCCACATTAATATGTTTATTGGCCATTAACTTTTCTTTTCTTTGAATAACCTTCCCATATTATTTTCCTATTTTTCAATTGATTTGTGTGTTTTAACTTGTAAATATTTACTTTTTGTATAGCATTTGAATAAAAGTTTTACTGTCAACAACACTGATACTGGTATCACAGCTTGAAAATGTTCTTAAGATACCATCCTCTGTCTGGGGCGCCTGGGTGGCTCAGTCGTTAGGCGTCTGCCTTCGGCTCAGGTCATGATCCCACGGTCCTGGGATCGAGCCCCGCATCAGGCTCCCTGCTCAGCGGGAAGCCTGCTTCTCCCTCTCTCACTCCCCCTGCTTGTGTTCCTGCTGTTGCTATCTCTCTCTGTCAAATAAATAAATAAAATCTTAAAAAAAAAAAAAGATACCATCCTTTGTCAAAAAGGGAGAGATCTTTGCAATGCTAACAGCCTGTTCTTTTGTATATGCATGTATACGTACTTCTATGTAAGAAAGCCAGACTCTTTTTTTTTTTTTTAAGATTTTATTTATTTATTTGACAGAAGGAGACACAGGAGAGAGGGAACACAAGCAGGGGGAGTGGCAGAGGGAGAAGCAGGCTTCTCGCTGAGCAGGGAGCCTGATGCGGGGCTCGATCCCAGGACCGTGGGATCATGACCTGAGCCGAAGGCAGACGCCTAACGACTGAGCCACCCAGGCGCCCCAGAAAGCCAGACTTAATATTATTGGATCTCACACTCCCTTCTAACAGCAAGGGAGGGCTATGAGAATAGGCAATGATGATACCAAATGAGCTAAGTGTATAAGGAGAATTAATTCATCTTTTTTTTTTAAAGATTTTATTTATTTATTTGACAGGGAGAGAGAGAGAGCACAAGTAGGCAGAGAGGCAGGCAGAGGGAGAGGGAGAAGCAGGCTCTCCACTGAGCAGGGAGCCCGACGTGGGGCTCGATCCCAGGACTCTGGGATCATGACCTGAGCTGAAGGCAGCCGCTTAACCGACTGAGCCACCCAGGCGCCCCTGGAGAATTAATTCATCTTGAGTCCTAATGATTTTGACATAGGACATGTCCACAGTGGTGGATAGAAAGCAAAATTCCAAAGTGCAGCTTTTCAAATCATCATCATACCCTTTCACAGATACTTGTATTACTTCTCTGTGAGGCATTTAAAATTGTAGAACATATAAGCACTTGAACTGAGAAAGTTATTAAAATAGATAAGAGAAATACAGAATCTCCTGTTGAAACCTTGAAGCTCAAAAACTAACCTGCAGGAGACGAATTTTTATTTGAGCCTTGGAAGGCATTTATTACTTTACATGTTCGAAGCTGAAAGTAATTATCTCATAAAGAACCAAGCATGAACACACAAGCAGTGATCATCTTAGGCCAAAATTAGAGTAGTTAAAACTGATTGAATTTGAATAAAGAAATGTACCCAGGGGTTTGTCTTGCAAAGGTGCAAACTTTCCATTTTTCTTTTAATTTGTGAGCTTTTCATTCTTTATAACATTTATTCTATTCATCAGTCATCTTACCTCGGGCCTATTGATGATTTGCACACAATTTTTCTGAAGACTTTATGAGTCCTGATGTGGATCAGAATATATCTTCTAGTGATTGCTGCCTGTTGGCATTATGAGTAAATAGTCCTGTCTTCTAACTGGGCTACCATTTGAGGTAGAAAGTAGATAGTAATAGTTGGCACTGTCATCCTCTTACACTAAGATTTTTAAAAGATTTTGCTACCACTAATAAAAAATGGTATTTTTTCAAAATTACAGCCTTATTCACATTCATGAAAATGCAAGTACGATTGGGGAAAAATAAACGAATCATACATTACTAATGTCCAACGTTTTTAATGTGTTATTTGAAACATTTATAGTTACATTTTGATTGATACTCTTGTCATCTAGAACACCAATATTGTATGGAAAGAAATAAAACAGAATAAGGAGCAAAAAAGCCCCTGTAAGCTAGCACACAGAAGTTTAAGAAAATAAAATGATAACAGTAGAATAACAAAGAAAGACAAATTACTTTTGTTTAAGTAACAGGTGAGAGAGGATTACTGAGAGACACTGAGAGACAGGACAATATCTTGAACCAGGTCAAGATGCTCTAAATTGAGAGTGTGGTCTGTCCTACATATTTTGCAATTTGGAGAAACTAAATCCTAACCAACTAGAGTCTTGGTTTCCTCTTATTTAAAATAAAGAATATAATCTGTGCCGTGAAAATCTCACTCATTTGATACTACAGGAGATAAAAGATGAAATTTGTAAAATTGTGCAAAGCTAGATAGTGTTAGATTTACATAAAGTTTCAACATTGGGGCTGGGGCAAGACATGGCAAAATAATTTTGTCAGTGATTTTTGTTCAGCTCCCTTCAAATAACCTGAGATCTCATCCTTTTGACACCACAGAAAAATATAACTTAAAGGATGAAAACATGATGATCATTTATTCCATGGTTTTGGTTACATGGATTAGAGAATTTAGGCCCAGAAATGTGTAATGTTTGCCCAGAGTTGTACAATAAATGAGTATCAAAACTGTGATGATTAATTTTATTTATCAACTTGACTGGGCCATGAGGTACCCACATATTTGGTCAAACTTTATCTTGTGTGTTTCCCTGAGAGTAATTCTGGATGAGATTACTATTTAAATCAGTAGATTGAGTAAAGCAGATTGTCTTCCCTAAAGAGGGTGGGCCTCATCCAATCAGTTGAAGGTCTGCATAGAACACAAAGGCTGACTGACTCTTTCCCTGGTAATGGAGAGTTCTTCCTGCCTGACTGCCTTCAAATTGGACATTGCTTTTTTTACGCCTTCGGTGAATCATTGGCTCTTCAGGGTTTGGACCCTGCCAGCCTTCAGACTAGAAGTACATCATTGGCTCTCCTGGCTAGCTGGCTAGCCCAGCAGGCCTTGGAACTCATCAGCCTCCTTAACCACAAGAGACAATTCTTATAATAAATCATATCTCTATATCTATCTATCTATCATCTATCTTCTATCTATCATCATTGGTTCTGTTTTTCTGGAGAACCCTGACCAACACAAAAACCAAGACAGAGTCCAGGACTTTTGATTTTTAGACTTATTTTTTTACCATCCTACTCTCTACTTCCTTCCATCAGTTCATGCTGAGAAACCGCCAGGCATGACAGCCTCCACCAGGACCATTATGACAGGTTGACCTTAAAAAGCTCCCCATGTACCCCTATTTGTTCCAGCAAATGGCCAGCCTCAGAAAACCTGTGGTCTCTATTGTTGAACTATCTTTCTTCTTTTGAAATTCCAAGCCACTCCCTTATAGCCAAAAAAAAACTGCCAATATACCTAAAGACCAATTAGAACATTCCCCTGCTTCTAGCACTCCCACTTTAATAGGACCATTTTGTTTAAATCTATGTTGAGTCATTATTTTTCAACATATTTTTTCTACCCTATATCTCTCATTTTCTGGGACTCCTATTATAAACATGTTAAACTGTTTACATTGTAGACCAATTTTAGATATTGTCTTAAGGCTTTTATACACATTTTTCTCTTTGTGTTTTGATTTGAAAAATTTTCTTTGAACTTTCTTCAAGTTTAATGATCCTTTTCTTCGTCATGATTATTTTTTTTCTCCATGCCTAGCAGAATAAGAGAAGCACACACACAAAAAAATGTTCAAAAGCATTCAAGAACAAATGAATAGTGGAAGAGATAATGAATTTGAAACAACTTGTAAGAAGACTATGTGCTTTAAAATTATTCTGTTATCAGAGGTTTTCTAGACCCTCTATAGATAGCTCTTGAAGACTGTCCTTATTGATTATATATATTTGCTTTTAGGCATTTTCTTTCTTTGGGATTTTCTCTCACTAGGTGCTACAGTTATGAATTATGGTTACAATTTTTCCCCCTGAGATAATCTTCTAATAGATAATCCAGTTATGAATTACATCCTTCCACCAAAGAGTGATATTTCTTTAAAAAAAATCCCTATTACTAATAATATAAATCCAATTTAATATATGACACAATACAGAAAATTCTAATTGATTTATAGTAGTTATGAAGTCAAACAGCATTTTTTTTTAATTTTTATTTATCTGAGAGAGAGCAAGAGGGAGAGAGATCACAGAGGCAGAGAGAGAAGCAGACTCCCCGTTGAGCAAAGAGCCCCATGCGGGGCTCGATCCCAGGACCCCAGGACCATGACCCGAGCTGAAGGCAAACGCCCAACTGACTGAGCCACCCAGGCACCCCCAGCATATTTTTTTTTAATTTTATTTATTTATTTGAGAGAGAGAATGAGAGAGAGAGAGAGCATGAGAAGGGGGAGAGTCAGAGGGAGAAGCAGACTCCCTACTGAGCAGGGAGCCTGACTTGGGACTCGATCCCGGGACTCCAGGATCATGACCTGAGCCAAAGGCAGTTGCTTAACCAACTGAGCCACTCAGGTGCCCCCAAACAGCATATTTTTTAAAAATATCAATAATAGATACTATTTCCTTAAAATGATGCGTGAGCAATAAGGATTTTTATAATCAAGTTTGAAAAGGCAAAATTATATAACCTCCAAACGTCCTCCCAAGCCTCCCCCTCCCCTGATGCCACCTCCCCCACCCCCCGGCCCCATGACTGTCTTTATGTGTCTTAGCTTATTACAGGCTCTGAGAAATCTATAAGAAAGTAGCTGTTTGACAGAATTTAAGCCAGGATTTTCCAATCAGTCTTAACACTTAAATTTCTTCCTGATAGAATATTTATTATTACCTCTTATTCTTAGTCTTTAAAAACCTACCACTGAGTGTGTGGGTTGAGACCTACAGTGTAGCCATCATCAGGAAGCCAGTTAGAAATGCACATCTTAGGTGTCCCCCTGTCCCCAGTCTACTATATCATAATCTGCATTTTAATAAGATTGCCACTTGAGAAGCACTGAGGATTTACTATATGGCTTCCTAAATATCAGTAACAACCGCTCATGTCACCGTGTTTTTCATTGCTAAACTCAACCCATTGAGCTAGATGACTTCCTTAGCTTTTAATCTGATTCCAAAGGCTGCAGCCTCTGGATTCTGTCACCTTCGAACTCATATAAGCAAGGCAGCAATTTATACTTCAACCTTAGACTATTTCTTATTCATAGAAGAAAAAGAAGAGAAAAAAAAGATTGCCGGAGAACATAAGACATTAAAAATATAATAATAATTATTATTATAATAATTTTCTCTCTTTATACCCTGCTTAAAAAATAAAAGTTATAATACTGTCAAAAAAAAAAAGAGGTATAGTTTCTAAGCTTCCTATACCTCCAAAGTCTGTATACATATCTATGTACTTCTCTCACTTGAGGTGAAATCTGAAATGTGTATTCTCTAGTGGCTTGACCTTAAAATTACTTCTGCATTTCTTATTCACCTCGTTTTCTTGGAAAAACAATGTAATGAAGCAAGGGTTTTGATGAATCCGTATCTCCAGTGGGGGTAGTGGTGAAGACATTCAGCTTTTGGGCATAGCGTGGAAGACACTTTCATGACCAGGACCCCATGTGATCTGTTGCATCTCTACTCTGATTGGCTAAAGAGGGTCTTTGCTGCAACATTTCCTTGGTTTAGTTTGAGAGATTTCCATGACTGCACATGTCATAGCCTGGACCTTGACCTCTCAGAGCTATGGTGAGCTACTTGACATCTTCTACTAAAGTCCTTTTATGCTTAGTCAGTGTAGAACCTGCTGTTTGCAAATGGAGAATCTGACTGGTTCATATGTCAACATTTTTCCTCCCTATTTTCAAAGTCAATTACATTTCCTCTTTAAGTGAGGTATATAATAGTTTTTGTGTATTAAAAGGCATATTAGAACAGTGCTAGACATGCAGTAGATGATAAATAAATAATTATAAATTGACTGATATTAGGATTACTAATACAGACTCTTTATAAATACTGTCTTTTGAGAATAATGAAAATTTTCTTACCAAGTTATCTAGAGCTATCATAGATTTCAAAATGTGTTTAGTTAAGTGTTCTATCTTCCAAACTCTTTTCTTTTTTCATCAGGATGCCTTTATGTCCTAATAAACTAAAGTGTCTGATATAACAAGAGACTGTGCAGAGCGTTATCTCTGACAGTTCATTTCTAATTTGGTGCCTAGGTAGTAGTTGTCATAGCCACGGCATTTCAGTGATTTGATGCAATTTTAGTTCCCAATTGGTCTATTTGCTTTTTAAGAAAGAAAGAACAAAACATAGTCACTTTCAAATGACTCTAAAGCATGCTCATCACTCTGCAAAACAGCTCAAAAGGAATGCATATGAAAGTGCACATCAGTTAAGCACCATCATCTAGGCTGAGATACCTAAGCTTCAAGTTTCAGAGTTTGAGAACAAATGAGGAATAGTAGGTTTGGTTCAATACATTCGAAGCTTCAGAACATTACATTCATAGAGACCACATCCTTTTGGTCAATATTGCCAGGTGGACGATTGTATATACGGGAGAGAAAGATGACAGTGCCGCACATATATGATACTCCATTTTTTACCCTTTTTCCGTTCTTCTCTACCTTCTTCTGATTTGATGCAGTGTGATTCTATGGAACACATCACTGAGATTCTTTGCGTTTGCTCTCTGTTTGGGTTTTAACTGGGTGGGGAGGGGAGGAGGCAACAGCAAGTGATTAGAAGTTTGGAGAGAAGAGAAAGAGACTTATGTCCTAATTCTGTCCTTTCTGGACCTTGGGTTGGCAGTGGGTGAGTCCCTTTCCTGAGTGCCACAGATCCTGATGGCTGGTCCTCATCTCTGTCCAGAGCCTCTTCACAGGGTTCCGCTAATAACTCCCTTTACCTCCACTTTTGCCCATTCAGGGTTGGTGGTGTAGCAGCTTACTGCTGCTGTTAGCCCCAGAGTGCTTCAACATCCTTCTTAAATTGTGCAACCCTGTTTGTACTTGTAAATAGTCTCTTCATTAAGCTCTACTCTACTTTTTGAGTGTGCATCTATTTTCTGGCTGGGATCCTGACTGACATAGTAATTGGTCCCGGGAATTGACCTGGGAAAACGGATCCTAAAAACAGGAATCTGGAGTTGAGTTGATTTGATGAGCTCATGTATATCTTTCTTGATAGATGGATTAAGTCATTGATAATCCATGGTTTGTGTTGGCATCATGATTACTGACATTTTACCTGGGGATGGATGGGAAGTGGTGTGAGTAGAGGGCAAGTTGTCGGAAAATGAGATGACAGTGGCACCTAGCCACTATTATGACAAGGGTGATTGAAGAGAAATGTGGTACAGTCTGTGGCTTCTAGCAAGAGTAGAAATATATATACAAAGGAAAGAATAAAGTAAAAATGTTCAGTGCCTGACTCAGGACATAAAAGGAAAATCAGAAAGTGTCTATAGCAGTTTTTTTAAAATTCCTTATTTCATGGAGGTACAGAACAGACGTGACCTGGCAGTCCCATGGTCTAGCAATTCAAACTAGCAAAAGGAAAGCCCAACCAAAACAATTCTATCAAGCTGAGTTTACCAACATGGATGTATTTGCCTGAGATTGAATGAGTTAGTTCAAGCACGTGGAGTTGCCTTACCAGTCTTTACTCATGCCTCATCACTCAGAAGGAGCTGGCTTGATGGAACTGTGGAATGACCTTCCAAAAATCTTTAGGATAGTACCAACTGGGAGAAAACACTGTGCAAGATAGAGGCCCTATCTAATGAGATCTGGTCTAGGCCTTAAACATGCACACCACATATGGCATGGCCTCTCCTTTCACTGTAATGCACATGTCCAGAAGTCAAGAAGTGCAGGTGAGAGTAGTCACTGCCACCATTCACTTAATGATTCATTTATAGAATTTTGTTTCTCGTTTTTTAAACTTGAGCTTACTGAATTAGGAAGATCTGGTACTCTTTTTTTTAAATTTTACTTTATTATATGTTATATTAGTCACCATACATTACCTCATTAGTTTTTGATGTAGTGTTCCATGATTCACTGTTTGCCCTTAACACCCAGTGCTCCATGCAGAATGTGCCCTCTTTAATACCCATCACCAGGCTAACCCATCCTCCCACCCCCCTCCCCTCTAGAACCCTCAGTTTGTTTCTCAGAGTCCACAGTCTCTCATGGTTCGTCTCCTCCAATTTCCGCCCCCCTTCATTCTTCCCTTCCTGCTATCTTCTTCTTCTTCTTTTCTTTTTTTTTAACATATAATGTATTATTTGTCTCAGAGGTACAGGTCTAAGATTCATCAGTCTTACACAATTCACAGCGCTCACCATAGCACATACCCTCCCCAATGTCTATCACCCAGCCACCCCATCCCTCCAACCCCCACCACTCCAGCAACCCTCAGATTGTTTCCTGAGATTAATAAGTGAAGGATCTGGCACTCTTTTTTTTTTTTTTAAGATTTTATTTATTTATTTGAGAGAGAGAGAGTGAGAGAGAGCAAGCACATGAGAGGGGGGAGGGTCAGAGGCAGAAGCAGGCTCTGCACCGAGCAGGGAGCCCGATGCGGGACTCGATCCCGGGACTCCAGGATCGTGACCTGAGCGGAAGGCAGTCGCTTAAGCAACTGAGCCACCCAGGCGCCCAGGATCTGGCACTCTTAACAGGAATACTTGCACTGGGAAGATGGCCATGCTCAAGTAATGTTCCGCATCTGTGCCACTGGCACACTTTGCAAAAAATGGCATCCTTCTACTAGTCTGAGAGATTGTCCCGGACTACCAAACAGAAAACACAATGTTGTGAGACCACAAGTACTATGTCAGAAAGCCGGTAGTTTCAGTGGGTGCTTTTTATCATGTATCGCCTTGTTGCTATGGCTTCCTATTGTCTACAGTCCCAGTAAGTGCAATGTTTCTTACTTTCTGAACAAATTTAAAGAAATGAGGACTTTGATTCTTAATGTCTGTATGCTAACATATTATCAATGACTAAATGTGAATGTATAAAAGTACATATAACCTGTGAACTATATAAAGTAAAATTTATAAAATAGAACCTGTTAGCCCAACCAAAAGATAGAAGAAAAAAATGTTCAATTTTTCATGTCTTGTTTTATGATCATTTCACCTACTGAGTCGGTTGGTCTGGAAACCTTGATTCCTTTCTTTCTCCCCCTCCATCTATTTCATCAGTGGTACTCCTTGCTTCTGCCTTGAAAATATATTCTAGGGGTGCTTGTGTGGCCCAATCGGTTACGCGTCTGCCTTCGGCTCAGGGCATGATCCCAGGGTCCTGGAATTGAGTCCCATGTCAGGCTCCCTGCCCAGCAGGGAGTCTGCTTCTCCCTCTCCTTCTGCCCCTCCCCCTGCCTGTGCTCTCTCGTGCACTCATGCTGTCTCTCTCAAATAAATAAATAAAATCTTTAAAGGAAAAAAGACATTGAAAAAAAAAAGAAAATATATTCTAAATCCAATCACTTCTTCAGGCGCCTGGGTGGCTCGGTCCGTTGAGCACCGACTCTTGGTTTCAGCTAGGTTATGATCTTGGGGTGGTGAGATCAAGCCCTACTTGGGTCTCCAAGCCAGATGGGAAGGCTGCTTAAGATTCTTTTCCTCTCCCTCTGCTCCTCTCCACCCCCAGCCCCATGCCCTGCTTGCATGTGCCTGCACTCTCTCTCTCTCTCAAAAAAAAAAAAAAATTAATCACTTCTCATCAGCTTTTACTATGGATTACCACCTAAGTCTATTCTTCACACACTATAGGATGCTTTAACTACTAAAATCATATTATGTCAGCACCATGCTCACACCATCTGAAGTCCCTGTAAGGCCAGGTGTGATCACACTGTTGCCTCTTTCTCTGACTTCATACCTTATCACTCTTCTCTTTGCTCATTCTGGTCCAGCCACACTGGTATTCTTGCAATATCAGGAACATCATAAACTCATTTCCAATACAGAGCCTTGACGTAAAAGACTCGCTCCAGGTCTTTGAATAAATTTGCTCCTTGACATCGTTCAAGTAACATTCACATTTCACCTGTGAAACTTATGACCTAACTACCTAAAATGCAAGCACTTTCCTTATCACACTCCATTCTGTTTTACTGCTTTATTTATTTTATAGTCATGGCTCTTAGAGGTACAATAGTTATTTATGTTGTCTTGCTTTATTTCCTGCCTTCCTCACCAAAATATAAGCTCTATGAATTCAAGAAATTTGTCTTGTTCATTTCTGTATCTCCAGCATTTAGGATGGTGCCTGGCTGGCAATTTGAGATGTCCAATGCCACTATCATGGATAATTTATTGTCTCTTCTTGGCTTGACAGGCATTAGAAACTTTAAGGCTTGTATTTGTTCTATGTTACTTCCTTCAGGGCATTAAATCTTCTTTGAACCTCTTTTCTTCCCTGTAAAAATGAGAAAAATTATCTTTCTTCAATATCTAAATTGGTACATGTGACAGTGAATAAATAATAAAAGTTTTATTTTACATATTTCAGCTTTCTCAATGTCAACCATGAATGCACTGCCTTTCTTTTTTTTTTTTTTAAGATTTTATTTATTTATTTGACAGAGAGAGACACAGCGAGAGAGGGAACACAAGCAGGGGGAGTGGGAGAGGGAGAAGCAGGCTTCCCGCGGAGCAGGGAGCCCAATGCGGGGCTTGATCCCAGGACCCTGAGATCATGACCCGAGCCGAAGGCAGACGCTTAACGACTGAGCCACCCAGGTGCCCCGAATGCACTGCCTTTCAATTAAACCACAACATTCATACCTCTACACCTAATTAACCAACTCACTCTTCTCAGCAATCAGGATGATTTTGACCATGGGCACCAAGCCATCTTTAGGGCAAGTGCTGGTGTTTTTAAGATTTTTAAATCACCTGTTAAAAGTGGGAGTATATGTCATTGCAAAGAGTCATGTTATCGTCCACTTTCATTTTTGCCTAATCTGTATTAAAGCAAATTGGTAAAAAAACAAGATTTTACATCTTACAGTGAATAGTTAATGTTCCATTGCTGTTGGACTTTTTAATGATGCAAGATTGCCAATGAGAATCAAGACTAAAATAACTGCAGATTTAATCACCTGCTGAGATGATTAACCTTTTCTCAGGTAATGATCATAGTGATTGCACTAGTTTATCCAAATAGATAGAATTGATTAAGAAATCTTATAAAGTTAACCCTGTTTTCTAATATATGCAATTTGTAATCGGTGAAAAATGAAATGATAATTGATTATAGTTAAGAAAGGAGCTGGATATAATGTAAAAAGCCAGGCTTTTTTGAATTTATAAATCTGAGGTTGAGTCCTGGTGGTCTCATTTGCTAATGATGAAATGGTTAGGGGGATATTGGAGATTACATGAGATAATATTGCGAGTTTTGATGAAATAAATGGTAGGAATTATTTTTATTATTGAAGCTTAATATGCCATATGACTTTTAAAACTGAAAGACTATTTTTTAGATGTTTTCACATTTGTGGTAATCAATACACCTAGAACCTGTATGGAAATATGTGGTTGAAATAACAGCATAGATTCAAGTATGGAACTGGCCATTGATTACCTTCTTTAGAAATACAAGTAATATTAATATAGGCTGTACTATAACCATTCTTTATCTTTAACTTTTGCCATATATTACATGATATTCTTTGCCATGAAAATGTCTTCATTTGATGCCTATTTTTTATGCTACCAGTATTTTATGTCATGGGTTCTTATTTTATATTAAAAACATCAAAATTGGGGCACCTGGATGGCTTGGTCAGTTAAGCGCCCTGCTCTTGGTTTCAGCTCAGGTCCTGATCTCAGGGTTGTGAGATCGAGCCCCGCATTGGGCTCTGCACTCAGCATGGAGTCTGCTTGAGATACTCTCTCCCTCTCATGCTCTCTGGTTCTCTGTAAAATAAATAAATCTTTTTAAAAAATGTGAGTGTCACATTGCTTCTTGAGTTCAACAGAATAAAAAAAGAGTTCAGTTATGATTCTTCATGATTCCTTCTATTATTCCCAGGCAAGTCATGATACGAAACCACTGTTAAGACTTCCAGATATAGAAGCTAGGAGTGTTAATGATCATATGCTTTTATAACTGGAAGGCTTGACAGTGGTTTCTTATAAAGTGGACATAAATCAGTGCTTGCCATTTTTGAACCATTTTTTCTTTATTTTTACTTCTCTATATTATGTATATAGGAAAAAATTCTTTCTGAGATACCTTATTGCCACAGGATCCATTTATTGTGATGAAGAGGAATAATAACCTATGATATTTACATGCCACTTACTGTTTTCTTTTTTTTAAGATTTTATTTATGTATTTGACACAGAGAGAAAGATAGTGAGAGAGAGAGAGCACAAGCAACGGGAGTGGCAGGCAGAGGGAGAGGGAGAAGCAGGCTTCCCGCTGAGCAAGGAGCCCAATGCAAGGCTCAATCCCAGGACCCTGGGATCATGACCCAAGCCAAAGGTGGATGCTTAACGACTGAGCTACCCAGGCACCCCACTTACTGTTTTCAAAGCAATTTTATCAAATTATCTCACATGATTCTTGCAGACCCATGTATTGAAACATTTATTAGGGTTGTATATGTTTGTCCTTAAGGATCTCAAGTTAGTAGCGAAGACAAATCACAAGATAATTAAAACATAGTGTGATGAGTGTTGTTAAATTGAGCATTACATACAAGTGGCTTCTTATCCCACCAGGATTAGGAAAAACGGGATTTTCTGAGAAGATTATATTTGAATGGAAACTTGAAATGTGATTATTTTTATTAGGTTTTACTTAGAAGCTGCAGGGGAAATATCTGAGGCAAGGAGAAAACCATGGCAAGTGCATGGATGTGTGAAGACATGTAGGATGGAAGGAGAGTTAAGAGTACAGCCTTGGGAACCAGACGGTACAGATGCGTAACTTTGTGTTAGCTTCATGCTAGTTGTACAGCCTTCCTCAATGACTTACCTCCCGGTGATGCAGCCACCTAATCTATAAAATGGAGATGGGAGCATTTGCTCCCTAGGATTGTTGTAAGTATTTAATGAGTCAATATGTGGAAAGCACTTAGAAATGAACTGGCACATAGTATGCACTCAGTAAAGGTGATTAACATGTCTGGAGGAAGAGGAGGCATAAAAAAGTGTAGAAACATGAAGCTCCCTGCAGAACAGATTTTGTCTCTAGCTTACACGTAAGGGTAAAAAGAAGTGATATCTAATATTTAGGCAATCCTTTCTCTTTTTGATATATATTACTGTTTTCAGTCTTATTTCAGGTTACTATTTTATTAAAACATAACACAATAAACTTTTTTTGTAGCATAGTTTCCTAAGCCGAAACCACTAGCTAAATGGCACTGTAGTTGCAAATAGTCGCTTATAAATGCAATGCGTGTCACCTCTCTACAGCTGTTTGGCAATGAGAAAAAGAGCAGTTCAGTCTTGGTTCAGATCTCCTGCTCTAGCAGTTACAGGCTCCTTTAGACAGATTTGACAGCATTATTAAAAATGTTACACTAGTTGAATATTCCAGACATCCTGTGACTTACATATGAGGATTTCCATATAAGGACCTCTACAGATAGGACTCAGTTTCATTAGTAACACATTTTCACTTAAAAATGTAGGCTGCCATGTATGGGGATTAACATAAGAATAAAAAATAAATAAATTTAAAAAAAATGTAGGCTGCCTTACATGTGGGATTCCAAAATGACCTAGAAATGTCCCCGTTGTTTTAATTCTATCACTGGCAGAATATCACCTTTAAATCAGAATAGTTACTATTTTATGCTTTACCAATTTATCTAATCCATCTCTCTTTCCATGCATAATATAATTTAATTTTGTGATTAATCCCTGATTCTCAGAATAATTGGAATTGAATTGAATACATTTAAATATTGGATCATCCAGCTTACTACATCAATGTAAGTCTGTAGAAGAAGTCACTACTGCTAAATTTGGGGGAATATCATAAAATGAGCAGAACCATACCCACTATGGTGGAAGACTATGAACTAAGTATACAGTTTAGTTCTATTTATTGAGCATAATGTTTCTTTCTTTTCTTTTCTTTTGAGATAGCTCTTAATTTTCCCTTCTGTAGTTCAAAAGAGATAAGAAGAAATATGAACATTCAAGGTAAAAATTCATGATGTAGAGGCTCAGGGCAGGTTACCCCAAGATGGACCTCTTTGGCATAAAGATTATTTTGAGTTAAAAGTAATCAAAACCCAGGCAGATGCAGGAAAAACTCTCTGCTTCCCCCAGAACTGCCTAAATTTACATTGGAAAGGAGAACCTGTACCAGGAAGAGAGCTATTAACAGAGACTCTCCTTTACTACGGAACTTACCTGCCTAATAGAGCAACCTTGTTTTTCAAAATGTCTCCTTTCACTTTCTTGTTAATGGTCTTCCTCCCCTTTGTGTTCTCAGGCTCCTACCCTTCTCCTTAGCTCATAAAAGCTTCATCTTTCCCCATTGTCTTTGGAATCTCATGTCTTTGTGGATTCCCCACACGTACACCTATTAAGTTAGATTTTTTCCTATTAATCAGTCTCATGTCAATTTGATTCTGTCCAGCTACAAGGACCATAGGGCAGGTGAAGTTCTTCCTTCCTGACAATAGCAAATTATTCTGTCAGCACAGTTGCACTAGAAGGATTCAGGGCAGCTATTCCAATCAGCATCCTAAACATATGCTATTCTGTCAGCTCCATCCAGGATGACTTTATCTCAGAATGCATCATAACATTCTGGAAATGCTTCAGGCTGAATCATTCAATTACAATTTCATTTATGTTATTATTTGTAGAATTATTAATGTCCATGTTTTACAACTAGACTAAATTCCAGGACATTAAGAATTCTAGTAGTCAGATTTATCTTTTATCTTTAGTGTTTAGTAGGTGCATGACTCATAATTGCACAATAAACATTTGTTGGATAAATGAATGGATGAATGAATTTACTCAGCTTCTTTTAAACAGGTCTTGGTCTTCTTTTCTTCAGAGTAGGATTACATAGTCGTTGTTTGAGTTTGTTTTGCTCAGCTTCTTTTATTTCTTTCAAAGAACCTTACAAAATCAACCATCTACCAAGTCCTGCCAGTCATATCCACTTATCTCAGTTTCTCTTCTTTCCTTTTGTTTGCTCTCTGTGTACCTCTTTTACTATTCTTTCTAAGGGCTGTTTAAACTGTGAGCACAAGATTGATAAAATAACTGGATCACAATCTAATCTAGAATTTATTATGTAGATGAAAGTCTTCAAAGAGGGTTTGTGGGTTTTCACAAGGGAGGTATGTTATTATTTGGAAAATTTTCTGTGATAGTTGTAGATGAAGGCTGCAGCTTAAGGGATGGGCTTTGAATCATAATAACCCTTATCCACCACTGACAATTTATTCAATTAAGGTCAGAATCATCTAGTGCTATTGTGGCTACAAAACATAACAATCTCCCCATCTTTGAATGGAAAACCAGATGAGCCACTAGGCACTGTGGTGAACCCAAATGAATTCTTCATTGTTGATTAAAAACAAAGGGCACAGATGTTTTAACTGCACAGACAGAATAAAATTTTGGAACATAAAAGCCAAGAGGACAGTCATCATTCAAAAACAAAATTGTAGTAGAAAATATCAAAGTTTAAGAACAACTCTGCAAAATAAGATTTGTTGGCAGTGGTAGGTAAGGGTGACTGTTTCTCTCCTAGATTTTTTCTTTTGTGCTAGAAGCTGAGACATACAGGTCTGACAATAGTATTAACAAGACTTTTGTGAATGAATTTACATTCTTCAGAGAGAAAAGAATCTAGTTCACATGATATATACTGAGTACCTAAAATATACTCTACGTAGACAATTTGTGTACTTGAGAGTGCGAGTACGTGATATGCTTACAACTTATCATAACACAAGACATAAAGTTGCCAAATGTTCTCACTTGATTAAAATCAGGCTTAATAATCCTGTGATTTAAGCAAGCTATTTATGTTGGAGAATACCTGATTTCTTATTTTTCTTTCAAAAGACATTTATGCTGGCTTTGCCACAATATTAAATTATTTTTCCCCAAATAAAGCCCATATTGTTAATTCCCAATATCTGAATTCCCTTCCCACTTCCTTTCCTCCCTTAGATATAGAAAGAAGTGATCCATCTTCAATGAACAGACTTGGGTTAGGAGTTAGTAGGTTTTGCTTCTCCATCTGCGAGGTCTATGTGAGCAACTTTCTCCATGTTGTATTAATGCAAACAAATTACTGGAGGATTACTGTCACCTCTATTCTTTATTGTTATCACCTCTGACCTTTCACAAGCTTTTTCTTAGCTCATTTCTTAGCGTTAATTTCATTACTATTTATGGACAAGCCACTGAATCATTCATTAATCAGAGTTTTTCCTTGAATTTCTACAGAAACATATCTATCATTATTGGGTGTGAATCTACCTTGGGTATGGAGATGCAGCTGGCCTGACAAAATGATGAATTCTTCAGCCCCTTAAATGGGGTTTATGCATTTGCCTGACAGGCTAATTTGTTTTTCTCTTTATTTTTATACAAGGAGAGAGAGAGAGAAAGAAATATTCCCTCAGATTCTTCGAATTCTCCTGAGGCTTTTTCTGATGATATGATCAAGATCAGCTCGAGGATCCATTATCTTTTAAATTCATTCTGTTCTCATTCTATTCTCCATGATTAATAGCAGTAAATATTGAAGCGGAGATATTTGGAGTCAAACTTTCAAACCATCCTTGGCTAATTCCCGAATGTACTGGCTTAGTAAAGACTAAGAGCAAAGCCTTCAGGGAGATGAGAGAGTTTGCTGTATAAATATTCAAGGAAGGCTTCACAGGCAGAGTAAAAAGCCTGGAAGGGGGTTAATGCCTCCCATTTGCAAAGAACACCAAGGAAGAGAGTGAAACTGAAGAAAAACAAAAGATGAGAAAGTTGTTAATAGTTAGCCAAGGACACCTGGGTGGCTCTGTCCTTAAGTATCTGCCTTGGGCTCAGGTCATGATCCGCACCCTCCCCCCCCCACTGCCCCTTCCCGAGATTGAGTTCTGCATTGGGATCCTTGCTCAGTGGGGAGCCTGCTTCTCTCTCTGCCCACCGCTCTCCCTGCTTGTGCTCTCTCTCTCTCTTCCTCTCTCTCTGACAAATAAATAAATTTAAAAAAAAAAGAGTGGTTAGCAAGATACAGTCTTGTTGGTCATTATAGTGAGTTTGGCATTATATCTACCCCATGCCCTGAGTGTTTAAAGTCCTTGTTGACCACATCTTTTCATTTTTGTGGGGAGCTCAATGATTTCTCTCCATCCATCAGTCCTCAAATGTGACACAAAGGACACATGGAAGGCTCCATATTGATGTCAGTTTTGAAGGAGTAAATATTCTCTTTCATTTGCTCCTTGCTCCTGTGGCTAATGTGACTTGAAAAGAATGCTTTCCCTTGGTAATTAGGTTTATTTTCATGAGAAAATAAAAAGAAAAGGAAGAAAAATATCATCATATGATATTTGCTTAGATGGACGAAGCAAATAAAACAAAGAAAGAAAGAAAGAAAGAAATGAAAGTGAAAATAATGAGACAAAGGGAATCTAGACTAGAGCTCCAACCAGAGTCAAGTCTCCGGATTTCAAGTGTAGGGATCACCCCAGTGCAGCAAGATAATGCCTTCTTAATCTTGACCCTGAAAAAAAAAAAAAAACTTGACCCTGATGATCAGCCTTCCAATTCAATGGTCTTACAGTCATTTATCAAATGCTCATTTAAAAATCTACTATGTACTAGATACTGTCTTAGGCTGTGGCTCACATGCTTACCCATATAAAAATGTACAATTGTAGCTACATTGAGGCAAGTACATTTTCCACTTCTTTCTTTAGCTACTGTAATCCTTCTAAATTTGATAGAGAATGAAGAGAGTTTAGAATTTGAGGACAAAGTTATGTTTCTATGAAAATATTTAATTAGAGGTCACTGTTAAGAAGTCAAAAGTTAAGTGAATTAAAAATCAGTAATGTTTTGAGATAATTTAGAAGAGATGGTCTGAGAAGTGGAGAGAAAAATATTTTTGTCCAACAATTTCTAAGAAATAGCTATATACTGTTTAACCACCTAAAACACTTCTGAATGCCAATATACTCTAACATTTCTTGGATAAATTGGCTGTAATCATGCATTTAATATGACTAGAGAACTGGCATTTTTGTCCATAATTACTCGATAGAAACCAGGGGATGATAAACTTACATATTTATTGGTAGATTCTCCAAGTGGATTCAAAACCACCATTTCTCTCACAAAAATTGATAAAAAGATGGGTAAAGTTAACAGGGAAAAATTAAATGTTAAGATATGGAGAGAGATTATTGCGTGGAGAAAAATGTCACAAATGTCTCTTTGCATAACCATGCCTACATTCCATTTGACTGCGTTGGTACTAGGAGATGGGCTGGGGTAGGAGTTATCCAACTGGTAGAAACAGAGCCTTGATGAAAGTGGGTTGCAATCGTCATGAACTCTAACCATATTCCTTAAGACTTACAGAGCCTAATTTATAATTTTTATAATTATGATATTTATAATGTTTGTGTTTCTAATGGATCTTGGCTTCTAGGAATTCATATCTAGAGATATGGGACTTGGTATTAATCTAAGAATTTTGACAGCACTTCAATAAAGTTCAAACTAGTTCTGCAATTATCCATACAGTTATTCATTTACTCAACAAATATTTATTGATGATAAATATTGATGATAAGCATCAAGGAATAACTAGGTTAGCAAAATAACAGCAACAATACAAGAACTCATAGAACCTACAATGTATATGGAAAGATAGCTGTATTAATCAAAAAATATAAAAATATATACATTCAAATCATAAAAATCTCATGAAAAATGCAATGTGTTATTAGACTATTTAGTGGGAGACCCACTGAGAGGTGAAGGTGAGTCAGAGGTCAATGAAAGAGCGAAAGAGCTGAACATGTCCAAGTAGAGGAAACATAGGCAACCCCCACTGTGGAAAGAAACAAGACATTTAGAAGTCAGTGTAGTTAGAGTAGAGAAAGAAAGTAGAGTGGTGTAGATATTTCTAGGAAGTATTGAGGGGATACTTTAATTCTTGAAAGTCCACATCCATTAGGTAACACTCCTGGCCTCTCTTTGCTTTTACAGTATGCAAGTGGAGTAGACAGATGATCTAATTGTGAGGTTTTAGAGTAGGAAGTAAGTTTATGTGAACCAGCCACTTCCCGTCTATTTTGGAAGCCAGCAGACCCTCAGGAAGTGTACATATTACTATGCTTTTCCTTGTTATAAATTTCAAAGATCCAGTATCCCGTGGGTAGGCCTGACATTGTGATTAAATCTAATTTTGGGATGAATTATTTGCAAGATCACCTGGAGAGTATACAGATACCACATATACAAGCCAATCTTAATGTTATTAATAATAAGAGGCTATTTTAATTGCCTTATTCCTGGCTCTTGTCTGTCTCTTAATTATTCCAAATCTTGGGTCAGGGTAAAAGGAATGTTATTTATTTACCCACTCAAAACATTATAGAATAATAAGATCTAGTTCATGAAAAACCTTGTGGACAATAGTAAGAATCTTAATTTTAATCCTGCAGGCAATAAGAAGCCAACAAAGACTTCAAACTATGGACTGACATGTTTTGTTCTTTAGATATTAATGATTGCTCTGTGGAGAATAGGTTACAGTGCAGGGATTAAATAAATTCAGAAAAGCTAGTGAGAAGGACATTAGGATAATTAGGCAAAGCATAATTGCTATGTAGATACATATAAATAGTATTGCTCTAGGGTCTGGGCATAAATAAGATATATATAAAGTAGTTCTGTGCCTAGTAGACCTGACTATAAGGCATTTTAAATCCAATGTCCAACACAATTTCTGACACATAAAAGATTCACACTAGAGATTTGGTAAATGAAGATATGAGGAAAGAGGCTCTACTGGGAGTAGTTATATACATTATAAAATCTTTAATTTTTTTCCCTCTTGAGTTGTAGTATATAGATATTACATATTCAAATCTTTATAAAACACAATAATGGAATTATAATAAAGCCATACATTTATAGAAAATAAATACCAGAGAATTCCAAAGGAAAATATCTCACTCTGGGTTAGAGGGATCTAAGAAGGTGTCCTCAAGAAGGGACTTCAACTGAGGCTTGAATTTTGGGGTTTGAAAGCCAAAATGAATATTCATGTGCCCCATGGAGTAAGTTCATAGCCTAAGATAGAGCTGAAACCTTATGCATGGCTAAAGCAGAAGACGTTGGATGGTCTACTGGATCAGACTGTATAGATTCTTGAATTTCAATTTGAGAATTTTAGACTTCATGTAATTATAAGGTAAGAACAGTGGTGTGTGTGTGTGTGTGTGTGTGTGTGTGTGTGTGTGTGTGTGTGGTGGGAGGAGCAGAAGACATTCTAATTCCATTTAATGAGATTTTGTGATTTTCAGAAGATCCATTAATTATTGCAGGTAAACCATGATTGAAATCTGTACCACTATTCATTTGCCTCTTTAGCTTGATAGAATTACTTTTAGCCTTTTTTTTTCATTTGTGAAAGAGGGATTATTAATATATGTCCCCAAAATTTTTTGCAAGAATTAACTACACACATTGTTTAGGTACTTCATTTGTTCAAAAGTGTCCCAAATTAGTAGTTGCAAGTTACAGAGGGCCTTTTCTTAGAAAATTTCATTATACAGTGCTCTGAGCTTCACAGTCTTCTGAAGGGAAACTTCTTTCTTTTTTTAATGGATATCTTTTTAAAATTGATTCCTTGATCTTTCCCAGTTAGCATCTCTTTTATAATAAACTACAGTTGCTTTAGAAAACAATAGTGCAAACTGCAAAATACATTGAAACAGTTTTAAAAGACTCTGGAATATACAAGAATAAAGATTAAAATATTCATTCTTCCATCATCTCACTCTTAAAATGTCAGTGTGCATAACATTAAAGGATGCACTATTTAAGAGTCAAATATTTGTCCATTGAAAGAAAACATTTCCATCCGAAAAAAATATATTATTTGACTATAATGGAGTCAAATAGTATATTTCTTCCATAAAGAAATTATTTCTTCCAATAATTATATTTCTTCCATAAAGAATGGAATAATTGATGACTTAACGTTGGCCGTTCAGAAAATGTTACTTTATTTATCCATGTAGAAATATAACAAGAGAAAGATTTAATAAAGTAAGCTGCTGCCTATGTTGACTTGATTCTGGATCATTCTAAATAAATTGCACCCTCATTACCTATTACCTTTTCGGCCTTTGAAGAATCAGTTCAGTTCTGCATCACTGTTCACTAACTTTATTTATCAATGTCCTATGCCTTATGAAGATTCTCAGCTTAATCACTAAGTCAATTTCTAAGCATATAATAGATGAACAGTATTAACTTAAAATTTTCATTCAGAAAGTCACCAGGAAAGAATCATTTCACAAATTATTTTTGCCAATCATTTGACATGTTTTGAATTACGGCACAATTTAACCATATAAATGATACTATTTACCCACTTTTTCGGAAAAATTAAAAAAAGGAGAAATGTAGTAGAGGAAACACAGCAAACATTTCCAGACCTCACAGATTTACTGAGAGGCAAAAAGGTTTTTGTTGAAAGGCTATATAATTTATGTCTCTTTATGGAAATGTCAATACTGCCCAACACAGACCACCAGGAACACACCTGTAGTTGAACAAGTTGCAGTGAAGGTGAACACATACTTTGGAGAAACCACCTGTAAGAGAACATTAGAAAGAATCTATTACAGGATATGTCCTTCAGCTTGGTGATTTGAGGGAGGGTCTAAGGAAGTGGGGTTTGCTCTAGATTGGATGCTATGAGAAAGTGAGGGAAGTTGTATTACAAAATATCTCAAAAAATTTCATTTATGGGGATGACAGATTAAAGGAATAATACATCTGTCATTGATAAAGAAGTAATAGTTACTCATTTTAGCCAAGAGGGAGGGATGTGCAGTATTAGCTAAGCAGCAAGTAGCCCAGAGGCCTTGTTTTATCTGTGCTTAAAACTATAAAGTGACTTTGCTTTGTTTCATTTTATCACATCCTCAGAGCAACTTTGTCTGAAGTTAGTATTCTCTCAGATGGTTTATGTCCAATGGAAGACTCTCATGGCCTGTGAGTGAGCCACAGGCCAATTTGCAAATGTCAGTGGATATTTTTTTCTTTCTCAAAAATGACACAATTGTCCTCTTTATTTAATAATAATTATGGCTTCTGTCTGCACTTCCAAATTTCTGTCTACTGACTCAATCATCTCCATAGGTTGAAATTCATATAAAAGAATTTTCTTTACACTTCTCTCAGGAAACGTCTTGGAAAACAGATGATACACTTAGCAGAAGTGGCCGGGGGGGGGCGGTTATCAATAATCATGTGTCCAAAACTGGTGTTTCTGTGAGAGAGGGAAGTTTTGGGAAAAAATTGGGGATAATATGTGTCTATAAATCGTGATTTTTAAAGCCCATTATCTTAAAAATCAAGACATTTTGATTATCTTAAAAATGACTGTTTATGTAAGTTTATAAAATACTTCTTTTCTAGCCTACTACATGTTAACTAAAAAAAAACAATTTTCAAGCCTATTTTGACCCTATGCTCATTATTCATTTTTTAAAAACCTTGCAAGAGATTTTAATTTTTAGAGCAGTGTACTGTAAAATTGAAAGCAAGGTACAGAGATTTCCCATGTACCTTTTCCCCAACATATGTATAGCATCCCCAATTATCAATATTCCCCAACAGAATGGTATATTCATTACAATTAATGAATCTACATGGAAGGATCATTATCATCTAACATCCATAGTTTACATCAGGGTTCATTCGTGGTGTTGTACATTCTATGGATTAGGAAAAATTTATCATGACATGTATGTACCATTATAATACCATACAGAGTAATTTCACTGCCCCCAAATCTTCCGTGCTCCATCTGTTCATAGGACCTTCACATTTCTCATCATTAAGTATGATGTTAGCTTTAGGTTGTTTGTAGACATTCTTATCAAGTTGAAGAACTTCCTCTCTATTCCTAGTTAACTCAGAGTTTTTATTATGAATGGAGGCTGGGTTTTGTCAAGTACTTCTCCTGCATCTGTTGATATGATCATATGATTTTTCTTTTTTAGTCTGTTGATGGATTACATTAAATAATTTTCAGATATTGAACCAGCCTTGCATACCTGGGATAAATCCCACTTGGTTGTTGTATATAATTTTTTTATAGATTGTTGTATTTGATTTGTTAATATTTTGTTAAAGATTTTTGCTTCAGTGTTCATGAGAGATATTGGTCTGTAATTTTCTTGTAATGTCTTTTTCTGGTTTTGGTATTAGAATGATTCTGAGCTTATGGAATGAGGATGTATTCCTTCTGCTTTCACCTTCTGAAAGAGATTATAGAGAATTGGTATAATTTCTTCCTTAAATGTTTGGTGGAATTCACCAGGGAACACATCTGGGTCTGGTGCTCTCTGTTTGGAAGGTTATTAAATATGGATTCAATATCTTAATAAATAGGACTCTTTAGATTTTCTTTTCTTCTCATGTGAGTTTTGGGAGATTATATCTTTCAAAGAGTTGATCCATTTCATGTAGATTATCAAATATGTGGGCATAGAATTGTTCATAATATTCTTTTATTATCCATTCTTGTCCATGGGATTTGAAGTGATGTCCTGTCTTTCATTTCTGATATTGGCAATTTGTGTCTTCTCTCTTTTTTCTTAGGTGCCCTGGCTAGAGACTTCCTGATTTTGTTGATCTTTTAAAGAACCAGCTTTTGGTTTCATTAATCTTCTCTATTGATTTCCTATTTTTAATCTCATTTGTTTCTGTTCTAATATCTGTTATTTATTTACTTCTGCTTACTATGGATTTAATTTCCTCTTCTTTTTCTAATATACCAAGGCAAGAGCTTAGATGATTGATTTTAAATCTTTTTTTCCTGATATATCCCTTCACTGCTATATATATCCCTGTAAGCACTACTTTCACTGAATCCCACACAATTGTATAGTTGTGTCTTAATTTCCACTTAATAAATATTAATAAAATATTAATAAAAATATTAATATTATATTATAATATTAATATTATATTATAATATTAATATTATTATTATAAATATTAATAAAATATTTTTTATTTCTTTTGAGATTTCTTCTTTGATCCATGTGTTATTTAGAAGTATGTTGTTTAATCTCTGTGTATTTTAAGATTTTCTAGCTGTATTTCTGCTATTGATTTCTAGTTCAATTCCATTGTGGTGTGAGTACAAAAATTGTATTATTTTCATTCTTCAGAATTTGCTAAGGTCATTTTATGGCCCAGAACATCGCCTATCTTGGTGAATGTTCCCTGAGAGCTTGAGAAGAATGTGCATTCTGCTGTTGTTGAAGTAGTCTACATGTATCAATTATATACAGTCAATTGGTGGTGGTGTTGAACTCAGCTAGATCTTGACTGATTTTCTGCCTGCTGGATTTGTCCATTTCTCATAAGGGTATTGAGGTCTCCCACTGTGATAGTAGATTCATCTATTCTCCTTGCGGTCTATCAGTTTTTGCCTCACATATTTTGACTCCATTGTTAGGCAGATACCCATTAAGGATCATTATGTCTTCTTAGGTAATTGACACCTTCATTATTATTTAATGCCTCTCTTTATCCCTGGTAACTTTCCTTGATGTAAATCTGCCCTGCCTGAAATCTCATAATTACTTCTTTCTTCTGATTAGTGTTAGCACAGCATTTGCTTCTAATTTATATGTGTCTTTATATTTAAAGTGGGTTTCTTTTATACAACATATAGGTAGGACTTGTTTCTTGATCCTCTCTGACAGTGTCTTTTTTTTTTTATTTTTTTATTGTTATGTTAATCCCCATACATTACATCATTAGTTTTAGATGTAGTGTTCCACGATTCATTGCTTGTGCATAACACCCAGTGCTCCATGCAGAACGTGTCCACCTCAATACCCATCACCAGGCTAACCCATCCTCCCACCCCCCTCCCCTCTAGAATCCTCAGTTTGTTTTTCAGAGTCCATCGTCTCTCATGGTTCGTCTACCCCTCCGAATTCCCCCCCTTCATTCTTCCCCTCCTGCTATCTTCTTTTTTTTTTTCCTTAACATATATTGCATTATTTGTTTCAGAGGTACAGATCTGAGATTCAACAGTCTTGCACAATTCACAGCACTTACCAGAGCACATACCCTCCCCACTGTCTATCACCCAGTCACCCCATCCCTCCCACCCCACTCCCCACTCCAGCAACCCTCAGTTTGTTTCCTGAGATTAAGAATTCCTCATATCAGTGAGGTCATATGATACATGTCTTTCTCTGTTTGACTTATTTCGCTCAGCATAATACCCTCCAGTTCCATCCACATCATTGCAAATGGCAAGATCTCATTCCTTTTGATGGCTGCATAATATTCCATTGTATATATATACCACTTCTTCTTTATCCATTCATCTGTTGATGGACATCTTGGCTCTTTTCATACTTTGGCTATTGTGGACATTGCTGCTGTAAACATTGGGGTGCACGTACCCTTTCGGATCCCTACTTTTGTATCTTTGGGGTAAATACCCAGTAGTGCAATTGCTGGATCATATGGTAGCTCTATTTTCAACTTTTTGAGGAACCTCCATACTGTTTTCCAGAGTGGCTGCACCAGCTTGCATTCCCACCAACAGTGTAGGAGGGTTCCCCTTTCTCTGCATCCCCGCCAACGTCTGTCGTTTCCTGACTTGTTAATTTTAGCCATTCTGACTGGTGTGAGGTGGTATCTCATTGAGGTTTTGATTTGGATTTCCTTGATGTCGAGCGATGTTGAGCACTTTTTCATGTGTCTGTTGGCCATTTGGATGTCTTCTTTGGAAAAATGTCTGTTCATGTCTTCTGCCCATTTCTTGATTGGATTCTTTGTTCTTTGGGTGTTGAGTTTGATGAGTTCTTTATAGATTTTGGATACTAGCCCTTTATCTGATATGTCATTTGCAAATATCTTCTCCCATTCTGTTGGTTGTCTTTTGGTTTTGTTGACTGTTTCCTTTGCTTTGCAAAAGCTTTTTATCTTGATGAGGTCCCAATAGTTCCTTTTTGCCCTTGCTTCCCTTCCTTTGGCAATGTTTCTAGGAAGAAGTTGCTGCAGCTGAGGTCGAAGAGGTTGCTGCCTGTGTTCTCCTTTAGGATTTTGATGGACTCCTGTCTCACATTGAGGTCTTTCAACCATTTGGAGTCTATTTTTGTGTGTGGTGTAAGGAAATGGCCCAGTTTCATTCTTCTGCATGTGGCTATCCAATTTTCCCAACACCATTTGTTGAAGAGACTGTCTTTTTTCCATTGGACATTCTTTCCTGCTTTGTCAAAGATTAGTTGACCATAGAGTTGAGGGTCCATTTCTGGGCTCTCTATTCTGTCCCATTGATCTATGTGTCTGTTTTTGTGCCAGTACCATGCTGTCTTGATGATGACAGCTTTGTAATAGAGCTGGAAGTCTGGAATTGTGATGCCACCAGCTTTGCTTTTCTTTTTCAACATTCCTCTGGCTATGCGGGGTCTTTTCTGGTTCCATACAAATTTTAGGATTATTTGTTCCATTTCTTTGAAAAAAGTGGATGGTATTTTGATGGGGATTGCATTGAATGTGTAGATTGCTCTAGGTAGCATTGACATCTTCACAATATTTGTTCTTCCAATCCATGAGCATGGAACGTTTTTCCATATCTTTGTGTCTTCCTCAATTTCTTTCATGAGTATTTTATAGTTTTCTGAGTACAGATCCTTTG
>NC_058413.1:33663911-33721918 GCF_002201575.2 Neomonachus schauinslandi
TCCTGGTTCAGTTTTGGTAGTTGATACATCTCTAGGAATGCATCCATTTCTTCCAGGTTATCTAATTTGCTGGCATAGAGTTGCTCATAATATGTTCTTATAATTGTTTGTATTTCTTTGGTGTTGGTTGTGATCTCTCCTCTTTCATTCATGATTTTGTTGATTTCTCTTTTCTTTTTGATAAGTCTGGCCAAGGGTTTATCAATCTTGTTAATTCTTTCAAAGAACCAGCTCCTAGTTTCGTTGATCTGTTCTACTGTTCTTTTAGTTTCTATTTCATTGATTTCTGCTCTTTATTATTTCTCTTCTCCTGCTGGGTTTAGGCTTTATTTGCTGTTCTTTCTCCAGCTCCTTTAGGCGTAGGGTTAGGTTGTGTATTTGAGACCATTCTTCTCTCTTGAGAAAGGCTTGTATTGCTATATACTTTCCTCTTAGGACTGCCTTTGCTGCATCCCAAAGATTTTGAATAGTTGTATTTTCATTTTCATTGGTTTCCATGAATTTTTTTAATTCTTCTTTAATTTCCTGGTTGACCCATTCATTCTTTAGTAGGATGCTCTTTAGCCTCCATGTATTTGAGTTCTTTCTGACTTTCCTCTTGTGATTGAGTTCTAGTTTCAAAGCACTGTGGTCTGAAAATAGGCAGGGAATGATCCCAATCTTTTGGTACCGATTGAGACCTGATTTATGACCTAGGATGTGATCGATTGTGGAGAATGTTCCATGGGCACTAGAGAAGAATGTGTATTCCGTTGCTTTGGGATGGGATGTTCTGAATATGTCTGTGAAGTCCATTTGGTCCAGTGTGTCATTTAAAGTCTTTATTTCCTTGTTGATCTTTTTCTTAGATGATCTGTCCATTTCAGTGATGGGGGTGTTAAAGTCCCCCAGTGTTATTGTATTGTTGTCGATGTGTTTCTTTGCTTTTGTTATTAATTGCCTTATATAATTGGCTGCTCCCATGTTAGGGGCATAGATATTTACAATTGTTAGATCTTCATGTTGGATAGACCCTTTAAGTAGGATATAGTGTCCTTCTTCATCTCTTATTACAGTCTTTGGTTTAAAATCTAATTTGTCTGATATAAGGATTGCCACCCCAGCTTTCTTATGGTGTCCATTAGCATGGTAAATGGTTTTCCACCCCCTCACTTTCAGTCTGGAGGTTTCTTTGGGTCTAAAATGAGTCTCTTGCAGACAGCATATCGATGGGTCTTGTTTTTTAATCCAGTCTGATAGCCTGTGTCTTTTGATTGGGGCGTTTAGCCCATTTACATTCAGGGTAACTATTGAAAGATAGGAATTCAGTGCCATTGTATTGCCTCTAAGGTGACTGTTACTGTATATTGTCTGTGTTCCTTTCTGGTCTATGTTACTTTTAGGCTCTCTTTGCTTAGAGGACCCCTTTCAAGATTTCTTGTAGGGCTGGGTTTCATGTTTGCAAATTCCTTTAGTTTTTGTTTGTCCTGGAAGCTTTTTATCTCTCCTTCTATTTTCAGTGACATCCTAGCTGGATATAGTATTCTTGGCTGCATATTTTTCTCATTTAGTGCTCTGAATATATCCTGCCAGTCCTTTCTGGCCTGCCAGGTCTCTGTGGATAGGTCTGTTGCCAATCTAATGTTTCTACCCTTGTAGGTTACATGTCTCTTCTCCCGAGCTGCTTTCAAGATTTTCTCTTTGTCTATGAGACTCGTAAGTTTTACTATTAGATGTCGGGGTGTTGACCTATTTTTATTGATTTTGAGAGGGGTTCTCTGTGCTTCCTGGATTTTGATGCCTCTTTCCTTCCCCAAATTAGGGAAATTCTCTGCTATAATTTGCTCCATTATACCTTCTGCCCCTTCTCTCTTTCTTCTTCTTCTGGGATCCCAATTATTCTAATGTTGTTTCGTCTTATGGTATCACTTATCTCTTAAATTCTGCCCTCGTGATCCGGTACTTGTTTATCTCTCTTTTTCTCAGCTTCTTTATTTTCCATCATTTGGTCTTCTATATCACTGATTCTCTTTTCTGCCTCATTTATCCTAGCAGTTAGCGCCCCCATTTTTGATTGCACCTCATTAATAGCCTTTTTGATTTCCACTTGGTTAGATTTTAGTTCTTTTACTTCTCCAGAAAGGGTTTCTCTAATAACTTACATGCTTTTTTCAAGCCCAGCTAGTATCTTTAAAGTGATGATTCTGAACTCTAGATCTGACATCGTACTAATGTCCATATTGAGTAGGTCCCTGGCAGTCGGTACTATCTCTTGTTCTTTTTGTTGAGGTGATTTTTTCCATCTTGTCATTTTGTCCAGAGGAGAATAGATGAATGAGAGAACAAAATGCTAACAGGGTAACAACGTTCCCAGAAAATATACTCTAAACAAATCAGAAAAGACCTGAAGCAGTGGGAAAAGAAAGGGAAAGAGAGAAAAAAGAAAAAGAAAAAGGAAAAAAAAAAGAAAAAGAAAAAGATAAAGATAAAAACAAACAAAAACAGAACAAAACAAGTCAAAACCAGAATGTGATCAAATATGATCAGGCTGGTATATAGATCAGTGCCACACACTAGATTTTGGGTGTATTTTGGTCTTTTAGATGAAAGTGCCTCCCAAAATTTTAAAGAAAGAAAAACTTATATATGTACAAAAATAAGGGTTGATATGATGAAGGGATGGAATATGACTGTAAAGATGGAAATTATTAAAAAAATTATAAAAGGAATTGATAAGAAGTTGTTTGAAAAAAGAAAGAAGAGGATTTAAAAAAAAAGAGAGAAAAAAAAAGGGAGAGAATGTTATCAGGCAGGGGAGTAGAAAAAAACCATACACTAGAGATTTAGGGTATATTTTGATCTGTTAGAAGAAACTATCTCAAAATTTTAAAGAGAGAACAACTTATATATATATGCCAAAAATAAGGGTAACTACTCTGAAGGGATAGAATATGACTCTAAAAATGAAAAATAAAAATGAAAAATAAAAACTTTTTTTTAAAAAAGGGATTGATAAGATGTTGGTTGAAAAAAGGAAAAAGAAAAATTCAAAAAAAAAAAACAGTTAAAAAAAATTAACTTTGAAAGACTAAAGAATCATGGTAAAAAAGCCATGAATTCTATGTGCATTATTCCCCTAGCGCTGGAGTTCTGCCGTTCTCATTGATCGGTAGACTTGGTCTTGGCTGGTTGTTCTCGCTGATCTTCTGGGGGAGGGACCTGTTGCCGTGGTTTCCAAAAGTCTTTGCCAGAGGCGGAATTGCCCCTCCCTTGCCTGGTCCGGGCTAAGTAATCTGCTCGGGTTTGCTCTCCGGAGCTTTTGTTCCCTGCAAGCTTTCCATACAGCTTTGCAGGCGGAGAGTGTAAATGGTGGCCTCCCAATCTCCGCCCTGGAGGAGCCGAGAACTCGGGACCCCACTCCTCAGTGAGCCCCCAGAGAAAAGCCGTCAGTCACTCCTGTCTCCCCGGTCTCCAGCCGCACTCCGTGCTCACCCGGCCCGTGACCGTGCGTTTCTATCTCTGGCACCCGACCCCGTGTGGAGTCTCCAAACCCAGCAGATCCCTGCGGTGCACTCCCACACCTCTCCTCCCGGGGGAAGAAGGTGAGCGTCCCTGGATCTGCCACTTGTTGGGTCCCTGCTGGAGGAGCAGTGGCCCGACTGTGCCGGGGATCACGGTTTATGGCAACCCCGAGCTGAGAGACCACTCCTCGGCTCTGTCTCTGCAGCTGGCTTCCCCGCTCCGATCCCTGGGAGCTCTGCCGCATTCAGGCACCCCTGGTCTTTCTGTGACCCCGAGGGTCCTGAGACCACACTGTCCCATGAGGGTTCCACCCCCCGCTTAGCCACCGGAGTGACGTCCCTCAGCGGAGCCGACTTCTAAAAGTTCCGATTTTGTGCTCCGCGGCTCTATCACTTGCCAGAAGCGGCCGACGGAGGCCCCTCCCCCGCCATCTATCCTCCTGAATATCACCTCGGATTCACTTCTCCGCACGTCCTACCTTCCAGAAAGTGGTCACTTTTCTGTTCAGAGAGTTGTTGCTCTTCTTTTCTTCTATCTCCTGTTGAGTTCGTAGGTGTTCAGAATGATTTGATCCCTATCCAGCTGAATTCCTGAGAGGAGACAAAATCCAGGTCTCCTACTCCTCCGCCATCTTGCTCCACCCCTCTGACAGTGTCTTTTAATTGGTGCATTTAGACCATTGGCATTCAGAGCGATTATTGATATAGTTCAATTAATATCTACCACATCTGTTTTAATATCTACCATCTGTTTCTACCATATCTGTACTGTTTTCTATTTGTCGCCTTTGTTCTTTGATCCCATTTTTGTTTTCTACTCTTTTTCAGCCCTTTGTAGTTTTAATTGAACATTTTATATGATTTTTTCCTTTCTTAGCATATCAATTTTTCTTTTTATACTTTTTTTAATGGTTGCCATAGAATTTGCAATATACATTTACAGCTAATCTGAATCCATTTTCAAAAACATTATACTGTTTCACAGGGAGTACAAGTACCTCATAATAACAAAATAATCATAATTCCTCCTCCCATTCCTTGTATCATTGTTATCATCCATTTCACACACACTCACACACACACACACACACACTTACATTAGCACTTATATATGCATATATGCCTACACATACACATAAGCATCCAAAATGGAATATGTGGTTCCTATTATTATTTTGAACAAACTGTTTTCTGTTAAATTAATTAAGAATGAAAAACAAGTTTTTATTTTATTTTCACTTATTTCTCCTTTCAATGCTCTATTTTTTATGTAGATCGAGTTTCTGACCTATGTCTTTTCTTTCTCTGTGAAAACTTATTTTAACATTTCTTGCAAGGCAACCTACTGGGAACAAATTCTTTCAGGTTTTGTTTGAAAGAGTCTTTGTTCTGTATTGAAGGCTAATTTGAGGGATAACTGTGTACAGAATTCTAGGTTGACGGGTTCTTTTTTTTTCTAACACTATATTTTATTCTACTCTCTGAAAAGAAGTCAAATGCATTTCTGATAGTTGCTTCTCTGTAGGTAAGGTGTTTTTGTTTTTGTTTTGTTTTGTTTTTTAACTCTGGCTTCTTTCAGGATTTTTTCTTTATTTTTTATTTTCTTTAGTTTAAAAATGATATGCCTAGGGATGGTTGTGTGTATATGTGTTTTTATTTATCCTGCTTTATCTTTATCTCTGAGCTTCCTGAATATGTGTGGCTGGTATCTGACAATAATTTAAGGACATCCTCATTATTGTTCCAACTATTTTCTCTTGTTCTTTTCTCTCTTATCCTTCCGGCATTCCCATTATGTGTATATTACACATTTTGTAGTGGTTTTATTGTTCTTGGATGTCCTATTCTGTTTTTTCCACTAGTCTTTTTTCTCTTCACTTTTCAGTTTTGGAGGTTTCTATTGAGATATCTTCGTGGTCAGAGGTCCTTTTCTCATTCATGTCCCGTCTACCAATAAGCCCATCAAAGGCATTCCTCATTTCTGGTACAAAGTTTTCAATCTCTAGCATTTCATTTTAATTCTTTCTTTTGCATTTCCATCTTTCTTTGTACATTGTTCATCTGTTCTTGCACAATGCTTACTTTATTCATTATTTTAGCAGCTGTTTTAATTTCCCTGTCTAATAATTCTAACATTCTTCACATATCTGAGTCTAGTTTTAATGTTTGCTCTGTGTCTTCAAACTGTGTTTTTTTTTTTTACCTTTCAGTAGGTCTTGTAATTTTTTCTTCTTGATAACTAGACATGATGTACTGGGTAAAACAAACATATGTAAATAGGCTTTTAGTAACATGGTGGTAAGATGTATGTGTAGGGGACACACTCTGTGGTGCCATGGTTTGGTTTCAGTCTTTTAATGAGCTTATACTTCTGGATTATGAACTTCACATGTGTCCCTTAAGTGGGGCAGGATGGCAACAGTGACTGCAGCTCAGTATTTTCCTCCTCCAATGTAGAAGGCTAAAGGAAGCTGAAGTTAAATATTACTCTTCCCCAAGGTCCGTTGGGCTCTAATAATATCCCAGCAGGTTAGATGATGCTTAATTAGTTTCTTCTGAGGGCAGAACTTCTTAAGAAGAACAGATGTTCTGGAACATTTTCCCTCCCCTTGCTAGAAGCATGAGATGATTTTTCTCCAGTATTCACTGTGAAGACCAAGTAGAGCTCCCAGAAGCACACATCACAAACTCATAGAGACCCTGCTATGACTAGGTCCCTGGAGTTTTTAACTCTTGCAGTTGTCCATATTGAGTCTCTACAACTCATTGATTACAGTTCCAGTTTCCCTACCATGACACTAGTTCCTACAGAGGTTGCTGCTTGGGGGTTTTCTATTCCAGTAAGTTGTGATTCTCTGTATTCTCCTATTAGACTCTCCAATTTTAGGGAAGCAGTTTGCCCCATGACCTCACTTCTTTTACAGATTTAAAAAGAGTTATTGATCTTTCAGTTTGTTCAGTTTTTTACTTGTTGTTAGGACAGAATGGCAATATCCAAGCTTCTTACACGTTGAGCCCAAACCGGAAGTCTCATTATTCGATTTAACTCTGTGTTCTAAAATGGTCAGAGTGCTATCTGTAATGAGGGAGAAGGTAACCAAGTGGGTTATCAAACATTATTCTTTAAAGAGTTAGTTGTGCATGAAATCCCAATGATACTGTTCCACTCATGAGATTGCTCTAATGCATTTCAATTCGTCCATATAGTTTCAAGGAATGTTCTTCTGTTTAGAAATGCTATCAATGTTATTTGGTTCCTGTAATCATTATTACTTTATTTTTTTAAAAAACGATCTTATTTATTTGAGACAGAGTGAGGGTGAGCAAGGGGAGTACCAGAGGAAGAGGGACAAGCCGACTCTGTGCTGAGTGTGGAGCCCGACATGGGATTTGATCCCGTGACTCTGAAATCATGAACTGAGCGGAAATCAGGAGTTGGACCCTTAACCAACTGAGCCACCCAGGTACCCTATTACTTTCTTTTCCTGAAGACACCCATTTCAGAACTACGGAGTAAATTTTCAAAATTTCGGGCAGTGTAAGAGATTACTTCTCATAATGTACCTAATCTCCCACTTATTCTCTTACCAGTTCTGTAATTTATCATGTTCAGGCAACTCTTCAGCATTTGACCACAAAAATCTAGTTAGAATGGTTCACTATTTACACATGGCAGCAGTTACTAGGGTGGGATGCATTGGAGCACAAGGCTGGGGCAGTGGGAGTGGTAGTTGTGTTAAATCTTTACCACCACAGTAATTGAGTAGGTCAAAGACCCATATTCTTTTATTTTAAACTGATTTTATCTCTGGAACCTTCTAGAGCCTTAGGCTATGTATTTTTAGTGTTTGGAATGTTTGTAATGATTTGGTTTAAAAAGTCTTTTTACCATTCTTTGAACTGGGAAATTGGTGGGGGCTTTCTATTTGAATGCACAATTCAATCCTGGAAAAGCCCTTTATTCATTAAATAATTATTTTTAAGTGCTTATTATTTGTCAAACTTCCTTTCAGGCACTGGGAATAAATTAGCAAAAATTTTTTTAAAAGCTGCTAAATTGGATATTTCCTACATTATTTTCTTTATTTCTTTAGTAACTTGTTCCTCTCCATTTTTTTAACCTATTCAGAACACACATAGTAGTCAGAAGTGCTTTTAGATTAATTTCTTAAATTAAAAAAAAATCCAACTATCTTCTTCATTGTTAAATTTCTGGGAGATTTCTTTACCTTCTTACATTGCTGTTGGTTTTATTTTTATGTATTCATTATTAATGTCTAAATAATACTTTTTTACTGGGGCGCCTGGGTGGCTCACTTGATTAAGCATCTGCCTTAGGTTCAGGTCGTGATCCCAGGGTCTCAGGATCAAGCCCTGTGTCCGGCTCCCTGCTCGGTGGGGAGCCTGCTTCTCCCTCTCCCTCTGCCACTCCCCCACTGCTTGTGCTCGCTCTCTCTCTGTCAAATAAATAAATAAAATCTTTTTAAAAAAATACTTTACTTTGGATATTCCTTTTGTGTTGATAATTTCTCAAGACTTTACATGGATATAATTCCTAATTTCTCTTTGATGATATAAATTACAGTGCTGTTTTGTTTTACTGAAAGAAAATCCTGCTAAATGTTTTTTGTGAAGTTTCTTTTCCTTTACTGTTTTTGTTTCAGTTAGTGTGTTAGTGTTACTGACCTGTCACAGGCACTAACTCAGGAAAGGAACAGGTGAGTCTGCCAGGCTGCCATGGCCACTGGTTCCCTTGCAGGGAATCCTGAGGGGGCCAGACAAATCGAAAGCATAGTTCCTGGCAAACTGGGTTTGCCAACACTGTTGAAGAACAAACTCACACTCATCACAAGAGAAGCCAATAATTCAAGAGACAAGGGTATGGAAAAGAGAAAGGGAGCAATTTATTTCGGGTGCCAGCAACCAGGGAAGCTGGCAAGCTCAAGCCTTAACAACTTTCTGCTGGCCAGATGGACACCTAGAGTCTCATAGGGAGAGGTTTGTGGGTGGGGTGGGATGTGCAAGAGAGCAGGCAGCGAGCACATGATCCTGGGTAGGGGATGGTATGTGTTCAGCGTATGATTATGGGCAAGGAAGGGAATGTGCTCATCTAGGTATCCTGTTGCTTCAGGACTTTGCTGGCCTGGCAGTTGGAATGTTCTGACGGTCATTGCAAAACACTTTCATCAACGTCTCCAGAAAGTGTGATAAGAAATAAGAACAATGAGTTTCAGTTAGAGCATGAGTTAAGCGGTTTTGTCTGCTTCTAGTTTTAACTGTTGGGGTCTAGAGTTGAGCAGGAGTGCTTGTTGGCATTAGTGTTAAAACGTGTGCTAAAATAGCTCATTGATTTTTACCTGTTGTCAATTTATATTTTAGAACTACTGAGGTACTAACATATATGCAATAAAGTATACAAATCTTAAGTGCACTTCTCATCATATTTGTGTATTTGTAGACACCCATATAACTATCAACTACATCAAGATGTGAAACACATCCAAGATCCTACATGCTTCCTCCCAAGCATACCCTAAAAATATCGCTACACTCTATAGACAAATATATAATATATATCTCTCTATATAAGACATAGTATAAGATATAATAATAAAAGATAATTATAATACACAAGATGTAATATAATTATAATATACATAATATTATACATGTATATAATATATATATTGCTATGAACTCATATATATATATGAACATATATATGTGTGTGTATATATATATATATATATATATATATATATATACTGCTATGAATTTACTTCTACATAAATGTTGAGATGGAATTTTGGGGCCATAGGATAGGCATATATTTATCTTTGCAGATAAGGCCAGCAATCCATGAGTTTTCTACCTGCTATGTAACCTTATTAATTTTTTAAAGAAATCTTTGGATACTCTAGTGAGTAAGTAATGGTATCTCTTAGTGATTGTAGTTTGCATTTTTCTGATGATCAAATAATGCTGTTATACACCTCTTCTTATGCCTATTGGCCACTTGGATATTATTTTTTGTGATGTCTAATAAAGATATTTGCCCTTTTTTATACTGAATTGTCTCACTCCTTTTCTTAAATATTTTATTTATTTACTTTTTTAGAGAGAGAGTGGGGAGGGAGGGACAGAGGGAGAGAGAAAGAGAGAATCTTAAGCAAGTTCCACACTCAGTGGGGAGCCTACGCAGGGCTCAATCTCAGGACCCTGAGATCATGAGCTGAGCTGAAACCAAGAGTTGGAAACTTAACTGATGAAGCCACCCAGGCGCCCTTTCTCAGTCCTTCTTATTGATTTATAGGAGATGCTCTCTAATGACTAAAATATTTTCCAGAACACCATGTCAGGACCAGGCTGTCAGCTCCAGGTTTGGATCTTAGTGCATGGTCTTGGACAAGTTATGTAAATTTTCTAATTCTCAGTTTTCTTATGTTTAAGGTCAGTTCTTCCTTCTGTATAAAGTTTTTTGTTAGAATTAGGGCCAAAATAAGGTAAATACATGTAAGTGTTTAGAAAGCTCTAAGGTCCTCTAAAAATATAAGGGATCACTCTGAATAAAAAGAACCACAAATCTTTTATTTGAATTTTAAAATGTGTGCTATTAAGACTTGAAGTACTCATGCTAAAAAATTTTAAACGTCAATGAAAGATGGTCTAAATAAGATACTCTATTTGAGCTTTATTGAAACATTGCCGTTGTTGCAACACACTGATGCCAACATTGCTTTACACACTGATTGAAAACAACCATGTATTTTATTCAGACAGCCTGTTTCTTGACATAGAGAAGGATGAAAGGCGGTCAGTATAGGTGGTAAGTTATATGAATGTGTTGGGTGTCAAAAGATGATTACACAGAACATGCCATGTTCCACTGCTACAATAAAATGCATCATGTGTGAAGTCCAAACCTTTGCAATATGGCTCCTTATGATGCTTTTTGAATTCCCATTTTTATGAAGTCACTTTAATTAGGTGTAGTGTAAGACCTGAAGGTGGTTTCTCTGTCTCTCTTTCTCTCTCTCTTTTTTTTTTTTTTGTAATGCAAGTGCCGAACTTAAGCTTTGATTGCCCAGGCATCCACTTCAAAGAGATATTTACTTCAAAGATGGCTATTTTGACACATTGCCAGCCAGGACTAAACTAAAGGTCAGGCACCTTTCTCCTCCCTCCCCCCATAGTAGGATACTTTGTTTTAAATTTCTTGGTTGATTTTGGTAATTGACCATTTAGACTACTTCTTTTTTGTCCTCTTCCTGTGCTTTAAATTCCCACTCTTATATTTTAAATTCACCAATAAAGCGCGAGCCCCCAGGAAACAAACTGAGGGTTGCTGGAGTGGTGGGGGGTGGGAGGGATGGAGTGGCTGGGTGATAGACATTGGGGAGGGTATGTGCTATGGTGAGCGCTGTGAATTGTGTAAGACTGATGAATCACAGACCTGTACCTCTGAAACAAATAATACATTATATGTTAAAAAAAAAAAAAAAGAAGAAGATAACAGGAAGGGAAAAATAAAGGGGGGGAAATCAGAGGGGGAGACGAACCATGAGAGACTACAGACTCTGAGAAACAAACTGAGGGTTTTAGAGGGGAGGGGGTGGGGGGATGGGTTAGCCTGGTGATAGGTATTAAAGAGGGCCCTACTGAATGAAACACTGGGTGTTATAGGCAAACAATGAATCATGAAACACTACATCAAAAACTGATGATTTAATGTATAGTGATTAACATAATAAAATTTAAAAAAAAGAGTGAGCCCACAAAACCCTAAGCCCCTACTCTAGACCCCAATCTAAAAATAGAACCAGACCCATGCTCTCTTTCTCTTTCTGCATGTGACCTCACTGTGTGGCCCCAGGTGTGCCATGTAATTTCTAGGACTTGTAGGTAATAAATTATTTGTTCAAGTTTCCTGATGGTTATTTTTTTTTTAAGATTTTATTTATTTATTTGACAGAGAGAGACACAGCGAGAGAGGGAAGGCGAGCAGGGGGAGTGGGAGAGGGAGAAGCAGGCTTCCTGCAGAGCAGGGAGCCCAATGCGGGGCTCGATCCCAGTATCCTGGGATCATGACCTCAGCCAAAGTCAGACGCTTAACGACTGAGCCACCCAGGCACCCCTTGATGGTTATTTTTGAAGGGCACTTTGCAATCATATTAAAAATCACAAGGGTTGGTCCAGCCACAACACTGGTTATTCAGAGGCTGAGATCTGCTCGAAACATTTAGGAGATGGCATGTTCTTATCTTGAATATGTTTAAAGTTTAAAAAGTTAAAATAACAGGACCATATTATTCTTGTCTAAAAGTACAATAGGATATTCAAGACCCAAAGTATTTACTTCCTGACCACTGTGCAAACCTTTAGCAGCCTAGTAATTAGTTGGAAATGACAGAAAATATTAGGATTTTATATTTATCATTAAATTAAATTTGACTCTATTTACATCCAAACTTCTTTTCATCACAATCCATATAAAAACAGGAGTTATCACCCTATGACCCAGCAATTGCACTGCTAGGTATTTACCCCAAAGATACAAATGTAGTGATCCGAAGGGGCACCTGCACCCCAATGTTTATAGCAGCAATGTCCACAATAGTTAAACTATGGAAAGAGCCCAGATGTCCATCAACAGATGACTGGATAAAGAAGATGTGGTATACACACACACACACACACACACAGACACACACGCACGCACAATGGAATATTACTCAGCCGTCAAAAAGAATGAAATCTTACCATTTACATCAGTGTGGATGGAACTGGAGGGTATTGTGTTGAGCAAAATAAGTCAATTAGAGAAAGACAATTATCATATGGTTTCACTCATATGTAGAATATAAGAAGCAGCACAGAGGATCATAGGGGAAGGGAGGGAAAACTGAAATGGGAGGAGATCAGAGAGGGAGACAAACCATGAGAGACTTTTAACTATAAGAAACAGACTGAGGATTGTTGGAGGGGAGGTGGTGGGGATGGGGTAATTGGGTGATGGGCATTAAGGAGGGCATGTGATGTGATGAGCACTGGGTGTTATACGCAACTGATGAATAACTGAACTCTACCTCTGAAACTAATGACATACTATATGTTGGCCAATTGAATTTAAATTTAAAAAAACAGGAGTTATCAATCTCATTGTTCAAAAATTGGCCGCATAACATCATAGCAAGAGAATGAGGTAATAGATGCGTTTCCCTGCTGTCTGATATTTCCAGATAGCTTCATTGTCCTCTTCTATGGATGATCTCAAATCAGACTCATCAGGAGGCTTCACTGACTGGTAATTTATACTAAAGAAATGTCACCAGGAATTCTGAAACATGAGTAAGCTCTCCAAATATGTTTTCCAGTCAATCCATACCAGACAAAGTTCCCTTTGACACATTTCTGGCTCTGAATGTACACACACACACACACACAACACACACACACACAACACACACGCACGCAAATATTATTCAGACTTAGAAAAGAAGGAAATCCTGCCTTTTGCAACAACATGGATAGACTCTGAGGTCATTATGTTAAATGAAATAAATCAGACCGAGAAAGACAAATACTGTCTTGGCTATACTTTTGGAGGTAATCTACTTTTTCTTCCTTTTTTCTTCTGAATATGTTAAACCTTTACAGTTGTGTGACTATTCTGCACAGGGCATGTAATGGCCTTTCATATCATTATTTGGTTACTATGTATAAATAGAAAACATATCTATTTTTAGTATTTGTTTCATTTCTGATGACAATGATTTCCCCTACTAATATGAATAATTTGGTGTTTATTCATTTTGGTTTTCTTGGTATAAAACATTTCCTAAATGATCCTACTGATTCCTTCTTTTCCACTGGTTCAGTAAAAATCAAAGTTATTAGAGAATTGATAATCCAATAATCCAAGGATCTTATAAGAAAAAGAAAATAACTCTCTTGAGAGACAAAAAAACAAAATATATGAGTAAATGAATAAGTATACCATGTGTGATCCTAGGCAGTGAGACTGAACCCCATAAACATGTTGAGTCTCTCTAATTTATTTATTGTTTGGCTTACTATAATTCCAAACAAAATGTCAGTGAAATATTTTTGCCAATAAAACATTTGTTTTAAAAGTTTATCCAGAGGGGCGCCGGGGTGGCTGAGTCTGTTAAGCGTCTGCCTTCGGTACAGGTCATGATCCCAGGGTCCTGGGATTGAGCCCCGCATCAGGCTCCCTGCTTAGCGGGGAGTCTGCTTCTCCCTCTCCCTCTGCCACTCCCCTGCTTGTGCTCTTTCTCTCTCAAATAAATAAATAAAATCTTTAAAAAAAAAGTTCATCCAGAAAAAAATTATTTTTTTAAAAAAGACTGGAAGTTAATAGAATGTTATTGGGGTAGGGGAGCAATTCTAAAATTAGAAATTAGAATTGACTTTAGCTGAACATATTAGGACTCAACTATAATCAGTTAAACACATTTTCCTTTGTTTCTGTTTCAAGCACAAACTGACACTTCACTGGAGAAATGCCATCTCTGTTCCTGATGAGGGCATGAAGAGCAAGAGTACTACCACCTGAATCTGTCCCAGTTTTTCAGGAAAACCATAGCTCTCCTGGGAACTCTTTCCATTCCATAGTCCATAATATGATCACATGGCTACATCTACATTGTATTAGTTTTAGGTGTACAACCTAATGATTTGATATATGGATAAATTGCAAAATGATTACCAAAATAAGTTTAAGTTAACATCCATCACCCCATATAGTTACAAAAAAAATTTTTTTCTTGTGATGAGAACTTTTAAGATTTACTCTCTTAACAACTTTCAAATATGCAGTACAGTATTGTTAACTACAGTCACCACATTGTACACAAAATGCACAATCTTAAACATAATCCAGGGCCCTGTTTGATCTGGCTTCTGTTCACCTTGCTAACCTTACCTCAAACCACACTCCCACCTACTCACTCTTCTTCAGCCATGCTTGTTTTCATTTGGTTTCTCAACAAATCAGGGCATTTCTCGCCTCAAGTCCGGGGCATCTGCTCTTGCTTGGATATTGTATTCCTATCCTGATCACTCCCTTTATATCTCAATCTAAGTATCACTTCTATGAGAGGCTTTCCTAGACCACCCTCTCTAAAAGTCACTTTCCCTAGCTGCTTTCCATTGCATTAGTGGGTGTATTTATTTATTTTATAGCTCTTATCCTGGTAGAAGGAAAGCCCCGTGAGGACAGGAGCAGGGATCTAGGCACAATGTGAAGCATATTGTAAGGGCTGGCTTTTTTACAAATAGATTGGCTATTTGTAAGAAAAAAGGATGGTTACAAAGTAGCTGTCATGTATGATGCAACTATTTCCCCTTTATCATTTCCTTTTATTTCTATATTTTTTTATTTTATGAGATAATATTTTACATATATATAGTCAAATATCACAGGTATTCATTTACTATTTTTAATTTAATCTTTCTGATACAATATTGTATGTCAATTATATATCTCAATTAGAAAAAAGATTGTACATTTTATTCTCAGAGTAATGGAATTCCATTGAGGGATTTAAATTAGAAAGTTTCAAAATATTATTTACTTTTTATAAACATCTTGTGGCTGCAGCATTTAAAATAGAGTTTACTATAAGGTAATTCGGTAAGGTTATCCTGGTAATGTAACAAATTTCCATCCATAGAGAGAATAATTCTTCTATAAATCTATCCTAAATAAACAACAAAAAGGCAACTTACTAAAGATTATTACAGATATCATCCTCCAAATGTTAATCTTGAAATCCAGAGGAAATCAAAATGTCTTTTAATAAAGGAATTAGTAAAAAATAGGATACATTTAAAAATTCTATATTCTATAGCCATTAAAAAAGTTGTGGTTAAGGAATACTTAAAAAACAATTGGAAATTTTTTATAAATCAGTGTTGCAATGAGGAAGTCAAATCACAGTATTATATATGTATGTGGTGAATTCATTTTCTGAGTATGTTTATGTGAGGGTATACACAATTATATATATATATATACTTAATATATACATATCTATCCATCTATCTATCTATCATCTATCTATCTATCATCTATATCTGTTAGTCTCTGCATTATGTTTAACCATGTTTGACCTCTAACAAACTGGCCTGTTGCTAAGATTAATTATTTCCAAATCTTTCCAAAATTGTTAAAATTATTAAACAGCCTTCCAAATGTAGGTGTATTTGCATAGTCAAAGTCAATTGAACATTTTTGCAATTACCCAGAAAACACAGTCAAATGGTGAGAGCAAAGGAGATGTCTTGGACACTAAATGTAGGTCAGCTAAAGTACCATCATCTAAAATATAAATAAAAGGAAAGAAAACACATCATTTGTAGGGCTACTTTCTTCCTAGAAGCAACTTTTTGTTTGTTTGGTTGTTTTTTTTTTTTTTATCATCAGAAGATTTCTAAAAAGAATTCTTTTTAATCCTCCCAATGGTGTCACACAGCAATATCTCTAAATTTTACATGTGGGAAAAAATGAGACCCAGAAAGATTAAGTCATTTGTCAGGATCCACACCACCAGAGACAGTAGATTTGGAGCATGAACATGGTTCTGCCTGACTGGGGCACACTGTAAGTCTAGATTATCTGGAAGGACAACTGAATTCCCATGACATCAGTCTCTGTTCTGCCTCAAAAATTATCACAAGGAAAAATTTCCAGAACACACACTGACTCATATTCAGAACGGTTTTTCCCAACCATACAGATATGTGTTAAAGGTGCTGTTTTGAAGGCCTGGTGACAGAAGACATCTTGACCCATGTTGGATAGACGGCAGAATAACCCTGGTGCAGATGGCCCTGAGGTCCTAGGTAATGTGAGTCAGACTCAGTGCAGAAACCAAAACCCCTAAGGGGGGTTTTACCAGCCAAAACTGGGGACGCAACTGTGAGGGAATTTTGTACTCCATCAGAACCTTTCTTCAGCATTTACCCATAGCCTACTATTACAAGCAAGAGAAACGGGGTATTTAATTATGGCCAAATAAAAATTATACTGCAGAATGGCCTATTCCGGGGAACTCCTAGCCCAGGCATGCTATTTGTCGATTCCCATCCTGTGTTAATCACTTTAACCATCACTATCTAGGAAACAATTGAAAATAAAAATGAATGGCTTGTAATTTTCTTAACAACTCAGGATCGTTCTTCATCATTCTCATGCCATAACTCCATATTCTGTTTCTTTTGATACATCCCACCCTTGTTTTGCTTGTCTCTTGATTGATGTTTTCCTGTAAACAGTACAATCAATTATACTTTAAAGCCAACTTCTATGTTATTTACATTATGTAGTTCAGAAGAATTATAGTCTGTCTTTTAAAACATGGTTTCAAGGGAAAGGTTACCTGTTTATATCCTTGACTTTGCCTTCCAAATGCTCATTTATCATACTTTTTCTCTTTAATTTTGTTTTGCCTGTTAGCCATTTCAAATTCAGTCAATAAGGCAGCTTTAGGAAAAGAGCATCTGGCATCACTGTAGCTGTAAATACGATCTAAAGAGTTTTGTTCTCCAAACTTCCCAGTCATCTATCAAATATCACTCACTATGACATGATGTGTCATTCATCCTAATGGATATAACAGTGTTGCAAATGGAAATGCCAAATAAAACATTTTTTTCTCTTTTAGCCTTGCAAGCAGTTTGTAACTACCAAAAGAAGAAAACACCTAAGGGCGCCTGGGTGGCTCAGTTGGTTGGGCGACTGCCTTCGGCTCAGGTCATGATCCTGGAGTCCCGGGATCGAGTCCCGCATTGGGCTCCCTGCTCGGCAGGGAGCCTGCTTCTCCCTCTGACCCTCCCCCCTCATGTGCTCTCTCTCTCTCATTCTCTCTGTCTCAAATAAATAAATAAAATCTTAAAAAAAAAAAAAAAAAGAAGAAAACACCTAAATGGAAATGTATACATTTGGGAATGTAATTTTCATAGTTAAATGAATACAAAAAGACAATGGACACACAGAGAAAAGCAAGAATAAACATACATGTAGAAAAATGCTTACCTCTGGGAATCATAAAAAAAATATTTATTAAAATTACCCTGAGTTACTATTTTTACACTAGCGAAGTCATTAGAAAAATCAATTAAAATATGCATTGCAAACAAAGTTTCTGCAAAACCGAAGCATAGATACTGTATCATTAGTACTCAAATTGCAAAAAACTTCTTAAAAATCGCAAGATAAGATGTCACAGTACTTAAACATACATGTGTAAAGACCTTGTGATCCGATCCAAGGAATTTATTCTGAAGTTATAACTCAACAAACACAACATATTATGCTATAAAATATGCTTATTAATGAACCATCCATCATGAAAAAAAAATGAGGCTGCTATAATTAAAATGCAAAGTCATATTGAAATGGTATATTAATACCACTCATATTTACATAGCCATTAAATATGTATTTATTATAAAGACAAAGGAGATCCATGGAGGGGGGAAGCTTTTGTAATGTTACATGAAATCATAAAATATAATTGTATTTGCATAATTACCACATGTGCATTCATACATGTTTACTCAAAGCAAATACATAGTGGGAAACTAAAAAAATTAACAAGTTATTTATAAAAGGTTTTAGTTTACTATATCAAGGCTGTACACAATGTGTGTATGTTTTAGAATTTGAGGAGGGAGTAGGAGAGGTGACTATGTCTTCATCTAGATTTTTAGCTCCTAAATATAAAACACAGGGCCTTGTTTCATAAAAGTGCAAAGTAAACTTGGTGATGTCTTAAGTTAAAGCCATTTAGGACTGCAGCACGTGTCTTATAACTGGAAAGTTTAGGATAAAGCTTTCTTTTACTCAGTCTGTCCTATTTAGTTCTAAAATAAATTATGTTTGATTCCTTGGAGGAAAAAAAACCTTATTAACTGACTGGATTCAAATCATAGAAACGTATCATCAGCTGAGTGACTATTTTTTTGCCTTCTTAGCTGGCTTAATTTTCAAGGTTATTAACAATATTGCTTAGATGAACATACTTAAGCCATCCAGCACAATGCTGTGGAAAGCATCTTGGGAATATTTTCACAGGACATAATGATAACCTTTCTCTCAGAATTTACCCCTAGAAGAAGTACCTGGGGAGCATTATTCTGTGCTCGACTTCACTGGATGACTGTTTGACAGATGGCCGAGTCTTTAAGAAATCTAAATCAAAGATTCAGAAATATCCTTTGGCTAGAACTGAGGAAAAGTAAACCAAGTGTTTTAACTATAGAGAAACAGAAAATCTCTCCTTAATGAAGGACTACATAAAAGGAGTATCTCAGGGAGAAATGCAGGGTAGAGGAGAAGACGAAGCAGTTGCAGTTACCTGACTGCTTTCTAATTCAAGATGTTAGCACTAAGTAAATCCAACTCTCCTTGGGCTCTGAAAGATACCTCAGTATCCCTCCAATAGACTTTTCCTTTTTATTTAACTAGACCAAGAGGTTTTTTCTAACCTGCCACCAAAACAGCATTAAACTGGACAAATGCCCAGATAGAGTTGGTACTCAATAACTTGTCAGTAAAATTATCATCTGGTCCCATAAGTAATTAGCTTCTTTTTTCAGAAAAAAAAAATTGAAGGAAAAAATAAAGTTTTCACTGCTATTCAAGAAGTTAAGAAGAAGATCTACATACATTTTGGAAAAGAGGAGAAGCTAGAACCCACTGAGTATGACTGAAATTACTACTGTATCTGACTGTGATGAACTTCCAATAATGGTGATGATGATTATTTCCCTTCTGCTGTCCAAATCTAATCCTAGGTCCTCATACTTCCAGCTGTAATTTGGAAATTTACATGGAAAGTGGTCCAAGAAAATGGAGTTTCCAGCATAACAAGTTGATATAATATGATCCAACACAACATTCATTTATTATAAATTAATAATGGAGAGAATCAACACTACCAATAAGGTTAAGAAAAATTAGTCCGTTGTGCTCTATGTTCCCACAGGAATGTCTTTACTCACACAACAGTGGGAGAAATTACAAAAGGAAATAGTATTTTCATGAGTATGTGAGTAGTTGTATTAGGAAATTTACACACTGTCCCTTTAAACATTCCCCAAACAGGTGCAGTTAGATATTATAATCCTTGCTTTAGGTATTTGGAAACCAAAGCTCACAGTGATCTATTCATTTTATTTCATGTTCATGTGCAGACATGGGTATTAAATGCATCATTGTAAGTTTATATAATCAAGATGAGACTTAAGTATTTGAAATATTTAAAATTTACACCATTGCTTTCTAAAAACTTCTTGCCCAGAAAGACAATAATAGCAATAAAACTGTTGGAAATATAGCCCATTATGTAATTCAGTGAACAAATATAGACCCATCTTATAACTAACCAACAGTGACCTGAGGCTCTTAACTTTATGAAAAATGATACTCAGATTATGGAAATAGACACATTTGAATGTGTAACCTATTTCTGACACACACCAACTGTGTGACTTTGGACAGATTACCTTAACTTCTTTAAGGCTGTATTTTTTTGCCTATAAAATAGAGAAAAGAAATGCCTATAGTTCAAAGATTTATTGTGAGAATTAAAATAAGAGGGTAATAACCTGTGCTCAGCAAATATTAACATAGTAAACAAGAAATAAATTCCAATATTAAAATTATGATGAGAAAGTTTAATATATATAAGTAACATACGCATGCATAACATGAAATATATAATATATAGTATAATTCTTATGTGTGTGTATATTTGTGTGTGTGTGTATTCTTTATTTAACCTACCCCTGAAAAAGGTTCAGAGGTAAAGTCAATGTTCAAATACAGTAGCCACATGGGCCTAGTTTTCAGAGATACCAATTCCCTCATAATCTCTGCATTTTATTTATTTTTTATTTTACAGGTCCTATGGGATCTGTCTTTTTGTAAATTTCCTCAAACCCCTTATTGGGAAGATTAGTTTAAATTCTCAATAAATAAACATTGCATATGACCTTACTCTTTCTTAGATTACTTAAAACTTTTAGTATGTTAGAGATATTATTTTGAAATCAAAATATTAGCTGTTTCCCTACCTCTCTCAACCATACAAAATACAATGGATTATTTTTCATAAAACCAAGCACAATTTTTCAGCTAAGTCTCTCACTTAGCTGTTTTTAATAATATTTCATGTGGCTTTCTGGATGTCATTCAGGCAAATTGACCATATCAAAATTTATGCAGTCCTGCCAAGAACCTCTCTTCGAACAAATTCAACTAAACCCATAAGAGATCCCTGATGATCTACAGTAATGGTGAGGATTGCTTTTCATTAAAGTTAGTATCAGACAATGCCTAGCATTATTGGTTTAATTCACTATAATCAAAAGAACTTTTTTCTGAAGTTTTCTAGCAAATTGTGCAAAGAGACCCTTTGTCTTTTAATGATACAAGAGGATGGAAAACCTAGTCATAAAATTTCATGGCTGAGTTCTACAAAACCATTGTGCCTAATAGAGCATTGATTGAACCAAGTAGAAATATGGAGAAACAGTTGGAAATATTCCCAGGACATCTGAAAACCTAAGTAACATTACATTTAAGAATTTAGCAAAACATGCAGGCAATTCTCTTAAGAGTTGCTGTCGCCTCATTTCAAGCTGTTCCTAGGGAATACAAATGTTGCCATGTGATACGTGAAAAACAGCTCCTGGGAACAGAAGTTTCTCTCACTTAACAGAGTTAAGAGAGTATCAGATGACTGTTTGGGCCATATTTTTCCTTTATTTTGTTTTGTTTGTTTTCCATGCAATTCATGGATGAAATTATGAAGCTTATGCGTATGACATTTCCTATGACACACACTAAACAGTTCTTCTCTTTGATCATAAGCTTTCACAGAACTATTTTTTTCTCATACATCAGATGTGTTAACAAAGACTACTGTATGGAATTATATTAATTTAATATGTAACTGTACTTAGTAGGTGCTTAATTAATGATCACAATTTTTGTTTAATTTGAATCACTCTAAGGATGTTTTAACACCTAATTTAGAGTTACTGCTTTTCTACTACTGGTTCCATGAAAACTTAGACCAGGCCTGTACACAAATTTAGAATCAATGAAAAAAAGAAGAGCTAATGATAATTTATTTTTCTGTGCTCTCCTATACCATAGTTGGTAATGATTTTGTGATGTTTATAGTTCTAATATTTTAAAGTAGGATGGAAAGTTAGACATACTACTTTGTAGATCTGGAGATTAAGTAATTTATCTAAATCATGTAGTGAGCTGATATCAGAAACAAAATTAAAGCCATATTTTCTGATTCCCAAAGATGATACTATGAAATTGAATGTACAGCTTATCACAGTTTCTGCCAAGTTTTTTTCATATTCTCCTAATATTTAAAATTGTAATATTAACGTCTCCAGTTTTCATACCTCTGTGTTCTCCATGCCATTGTGAATTACCATTTCCTTTACTATAAAACTCTTGAGAATTACTCCCACATTCAATGGGAAATTGAGATCTCGCAAAATGGTTAAATCTATGTTCAATTTTCTCTTACTTTGACTTTTGGAAATTATTCTATCTTGACACCCTTGGATTTGCTATTGTCTCTGCTGGATGTCAACCCAAATGTGTATTTTCCATTAATGACCCTAAATGTCATTACATCAAAGAATTATGAATTCTTAATTTTATTGAGGGTTTTAGATACTGCTGTAATAGGGGTTGATTTTGTAAATATTAAGTTATATGTAGCACAGCAGATAACAATAAAAAATATAAGATCAATTATTACATATTCCTCTCTTAAGTCCCCCAGACATCCTGGCCACTGACAATTTCTCATTTGCAACTCTCTCTGATACATATCCGAAACCTCCTTCTGCTATTGTTGCAGGGCTGCAGGGTTCTTGTCTCATGGAGATGGAGTTGAAGAATGAATCTGGTGGACAAAAGAGTGAAGTGAAGTGAAAGTTTATTAAGTGAAGGTGAGAACATAAAGTAAAGAAAAAAGCTCTCTAGAGTGAGAGGGGTCCCAAATGGGTTGCCACTGAGGGCTTTTATCGTCTGTGTTTTATAGAAAACTGAGGAGGGGACTTGGTAAATTTCTTGTCAATAACATTCAGAACAAACATGTAAATATGTTGAGAATATCATGTCTATCTTTAGAACAAATAAGGTGTTCCCTTCTCTCTGGTTAATATCTCCTCTATAACATTTCTCCACAGCTGGGATTTCTGTGAGCCTGTTACATAGCCCCTGGCATGAGCTTAGTCCTGTAGCCCCCTACCTGTCTCTCCCTACCTAGCCTTGCCTGTCCCTTACTCACTGTTTGTGAGTCTTTACAGTTATTGAATGCTTTATTATAATAGTCTCCTAAACAATAAATATTTTCCCTTTTTATCTCACCTTTGATAAAAACTTACAGTGTTGTATTGGTGTTAGTTTTAACAGGTACATTTAATTTAACTATATCCAAGGGAAAGCCTCAAGAATTTTAATGGTATAAAAAAGTTATACAGGGGCACCTGGGTGGCTCAGTTGGTTAAGAGACTGCCTTCGGCTCAGGTCATGATCCTCGAGTCCCGGGATCGAGTCCCACACAGGCTCCCTGCTCGGTGGGGAGTCTGCTTCTCCCTCTGACCCTCCCCCCTCTCACGTTCTCTCTCTCATACTCTCTCTCTCTCAAATAAATAAATAAAATCTTTAAAAAAAGTTATACAGTATCCAAGAAGGTAAAATTTATAATCTGACATAAAATCAAAACAATTTGTTTGATATACAATAAAAAATTGTGACATGCAAAAAATCAGGAAAATGGAAGCCATAATGAGAGAAATCAGTAGAATCAGAGACATACTAGATGGTAGAATTAATAGAAATAATGTCAAAACAGTTAATATAATCAATATGTTCAAGAAGGTAGAAGACAGCAAGAGTGTGATAAAGAGAGACAGGAAAACAGAATGTCTGAGTTTTAAAAAATATACATGGACTGTAATGATAATAGGTTAGATATAGAAAATAGAATACTTGCAATGCACCCAAAGAAAATTTTAAAAAGAGATATAAGTTTTTTATGACCATAAACAAAATATTCCTAAGCAGCCTAATACACATGAAATGGGAGTCTCCAAAATAGGAGAAAGGAAAGGAGGACAGAAGGAAACATTTTAAGAAATATTGGTTAAAAATTTTTCCAAACCCAATTAAAACTATAAATTCACAGATCATCGTTCAAGACGGCCTCAATTAAAATCTCAGCAGGTTTTGATTTAGAAATTTACCAGCTAATTATAAAATGTGTGGTGAAATGCAAAGGACCTACAATAAAAAATAAAACAACTTTTAAAAAGAAAAAAATGAAGGAATTACTGTTTTCAAAAGTTTTAATAAAGAAATAGTGATAGCATTTCTGAAATAAACCAGAAATAAGCCAGACAGAAAAAGACCAGCACTGCATCATATCAATTATGTGTGCAATGGAGAAATAGGAAGAGATTGGTAAAAGGGCATAAGTTTTCAGTTATAAGATAAACAAGTTCTGAGGCTCTAATGTATAGCATAGTGACCATAGTTAATTAGACTGTGTTGTGTACTTGAACTTTGTTAAGTGTTTTCACCAAAAAGAAAGAGAGAGAGAAAGAAAGAAAGCAAGAAAGAAAGAAAGAAAGAAGAAAGAAAGAAAGAAATTGTAAGGTAATGGATGTGTTAATTATTGGTATCACTTAAATAAATATATTTGGACGTATATACTTGTTTTGAGCATTAAAAGTTTTTACTTACATGAAAAAAATAAATTCTATCTGTACAGATTGTGTAGGATAAGAATTGTGAGTAATCCATAAAAACCTCAGCATTATCTGAAAAAGGAAAAATCCAGCCCAGATGAAAACAGACTATTCTCTTTATAACCCAGCTAAAAGCAGATTCTGAACCCTATTGCAGACTTTCATGTAAGCTAGATAGAAGATAGATGATGTATAAAATATACACCACTTAACAATAGCTTTTAAATCAGCTTGAATATTTCCAAAAAGGAGATCATATATGACCCTAAATTATTAAATTGAAATAAACTCCTAATTATAATGGGAAAATTGACTGTGACATGTCAGTATCCAAGCAATGGTTGAAACTATGAATGAAATGGCTCTTTGTAACCGAGCTGCTCAATGTGTGTGTTGGGAATGGTGAAGGGTGGGTGGGATGGTGCGATGCCTGGTCCACAGTAGGCATTCAATAAACGATATCCATAGAAACCATATTTGTAGCTCATTTTATGAACTTCTTGGAAATTCAGGCTTACACATCCACATTTTATTCCCTTCCTATCACTCATAATTCTCCAGCTCTTAATTTCACACTTTAAATTTGTTTTCACCTATTTTACTGAATATATTCTTTGGAAGTCCAAAATTCTTTCTTATAGGAAATAACTATACAAAATACATACATATATACTAAAAGACAGAGTTAGAAGCGTAATAAATGAAAAATGCATCTTTGAATATTACAAAAAGGAAAATGTTCTAAAAAATCAGACTATCATACAGAAACCCAATAAGAAAAGTAAGAAGAAAAACAGCCTTAATGGAAGAGGACAGGAGTAAAAAAAAAGTGAGTATCTTCCCCGAACTTATGACAAATGGTCTCAAACAATGAGACCATTATGAGAATGGTCTCTGGGGCCACACAGTCCATTTTTTATGGTTTGAACATTGTGTTCTACTTGTTTCACAATATATTTGCCCATCTGTTTTTAAATGTCAAATATATGAACAGGCTAACTAAAAACGGTCATCATAGAACACAACGAGCAATTCAGCACAGCTCATCTTCACCAGGGCTTGCTCTGGGAGGAATCCATATATGTTTTCGGCATAAAAAGTCACCTTACTGACCACCCCCAAAAATGAGTAAAAAGTGCTGCTCACATAAATGTTTAGTTGCCTTCATAGAAAAGAGCAAAATTTTTATCCAAGTTTTTTTAAATGTTTAGATACTCACTAAGAAAAATAGTTTACTTTTGGCAAATTAAATTTAGAGAGACAAACCGTGTACATTTTTATTATTTCTAATGTGCTTTTTCAAATCTTAATAAAGACTTTTCTAAATCCTGCCAGAAGGTGAAGATTGGGCCCTAACTAAGTATCTTCTGATATGAAAAACATTCTAAAAATGAACATTGTCATTCTGCTAGAAGATGGTCCACACACCCTATTCTCTCTGAGGATCCTTCCTTGATCTACTGTACTAGACACAATACTTTGTTCCTTTTTTTTCCCTAGCTTAATATGCATAATTTTTCTAGCTTAATATGTGTAATGAATGAACATGGATTCTGGAGTCAGCTCAGTTCTCAGGCTATTCACTTAGGGTGACCTAGCCTGGTAAACTACATACCACCAGTGAGATAAATTTTTATTTGTTAGAAATGTGTTTAACTACAAGTAGCAAAGTACTTAAATAAACAGCTACTTAAACACATATTGTTATATTTTTCTCACCAGAAATCCTCATAACTGTTGATTCAACTATTCTATAAAGCCAGAAGGAATACAACCTTTTTCATTGTTTCTTCTCCATCATCTGTAGTAGAGTTTTTCCTCATTTTTGTTCTCTCTGTAGTCACAAGATGGTTGCTGCAACTCCAAATTTCACATCAGTGTTCAAGGCACAAGCTTAGGCTCTGCCCGCTTATCAGGAAACAAAAATTTCAAGACTCCAGCTAAGTCCCACTAGCAGATATGCGGTTAGATATCATTGCCCCTAACTTCAAGAGAAGCTACAAAATTAGGGAGCATGGTTGACATTGGCATAGAGCACTCATTCACAGGGAGGTCACATTGAGGGGGAAGTAGGTATTGTGTAGGTTTGCAAAAGTATAGAGCACAAGAGCACTTATTCTACAGGGTTATTATGACGCTTATGTAAGAATGTGAGTAATTATCTGTCACACACTGAGCTTTAAATGATAATTAGTGCCATGATAATTAGTGCCATGATAAAAGCTATAGTCATTTACCTGCCTAATCTATCATATTATATTCTTCTTGAGAGTAGGAGCTATATTTAATTCATATATGTATTTGGATACTTCTCACTATTAGAATAATGAAGATAAAACAGTATTTTTGCAATTATAGTTTTACTCATAATTTTTTTCTTTTTTCCCCCTTTTCTGCTTTTAATTTATAAACTATCACTTTATACCAATCATTAACACTTTTTGTAAAATTTATAATTAATCTGCAACCTTTGTGAGACTTAGCACTGGGGTATTCCTGTCTCTGTTAACTCTTCAGATTATCAGAAATTTTGTCTGCTTTTTTTTTTTAAGATTTATTTATTTTAGAGAGAGAGAGTACAAGTGGGGGGAGGGGCAGAGGGAAAGACTCTCACTGAGTGTGGAGCCCAAGCTGGGAGCGGAGGGGAAGAGTTCAATCTCATGACCTTGAGATCACAACCTAAACCGAAATCAAGAGTTGGGCACTTGCTTAACTGACTGAGCCACCCAGGTGCCCCTGCTTTTGTGTTTGTTTGTTTTTTTCAGGCAAAAGATTTGGCCAAGTGTGTCTTAGGATCTGGCAGAATTTATACTTGACATCTTTAAAGGCAAATTTGCTTAATTGGGTTCTCCAACTTCATATCAGCTTTATTTTTAAGAAGACAGAGGTTTTAGTTTCTTCCTGGCCTCATAGAGAATCCATTTGACTTATTCATTTCTTCAAATGTGTTCCTCCTATGCACTTTCTCTGATCACTCAGATAAAAAAAAATCGTGTGTGACACGGAAGGTGAGGAGTTAATTACAAGAAAAAATAACATTTTTGTTGGATATGTACAAGGTGACTAAAAGCTACATTAAAAATATTTCTAAGAATAAATCAAAGGAGAGAATATTATCAAACTCATAACTTTCCATCACGCAAAAGCAGAGAATAAAAGGGATTTGTGAAGAGAAAGAATTGTCAAAATAGGACAAGTCGTAATAGAGCACACCCCAAATCGTCAGAATCCTTCCAAGGATTCTGGGTGCATCAATTGCACTACACACTTCATCAATGCCTATTAGAGATCTTTATCTGAGAATTAATGAAAATGGTTAGAAGACTTCTAAAATCCCTCCCTTTTTGATCTGTGAAATTGATTAATGCCAACTATAAGAACATAGACAGTTTTAAATTGATTATATAGCAGAATAGGCACTCAATAAAGAATATTCAACGTATTAATAAAATTTAAATGTAAAAATGTCTAAGTAAAACAGAGAAAAACTCCTACCTCTAGAGGACTGTGTCACTTAATTTTTAGTCCTTGAATTATGCACATGCAAACAAATATGTCAAAGGCTTAAACGCCATTACTTGTAAACTTCTCTATCTATGGGAATTCTTCCAAATATATTTAGTGATACAACTATGTCTCCATCCAGAGATCACACTCTCCATATTTGCTTTTCTCTAAGCTTAGGTAATCACCAGTAATCATTGTAAATCTAGGTAAGACTCTGATACACACAAAAGGTAATTAAAAATGCTAATTAGTAAACTGCCGACAAACATTATAAAGATAGAAACTCAATACAAAGGGGCTCAAATCTCCATGTTTAGAAAAGTGATCTTCAGGTTTATCAATTCAGAATAAGCATTAAGAGAAGTACATGAAATTTAATATAATTACTGAGTTAAAGCTTCTCACCCTTGGTTGGGACTATACAGATAATTTCCATTGAACCCAAACCCCATCTACAATGTTCATTAAACACTTAAAACTTGTGTCAAGTCTCTGAAAAATGAACACGTAGCTTCTGCCCAAACACTATGCTTGAAAGGTTAAATGATGGTCAAAATCAGCATTATTAAAAAGTTTAAATCTGTACATCTTTGGCAAGACTTGATTATTAGAGTCCAGATTCCAAAGATTAGAGAAGCCAAAATACAATAAGCAATACCATGACCTAATTCTGAGTTTGTAACACATTCCATTCCACCTCTCTAGATTTCTCTTTCTCATCAGATAATTGAATTGTTTAATCAAATTGCTCTTAAAATTCTTTAGTTCTATGATGTTTTACCTATGAAAAATGAAGAAAACTATAAGCTGAGATAGTCTTGAGGACTATGAGTCTTACTGACCTATAAAGAAGTCTACATTTTTTTTAAATTTTTTTTTTAAGATTTTATTTATTTATTTGACAGAGATAGAGAGCACAAGTAGGCAGAGAGGCAGGCAGAGGGAGAGGGAGAAGCAGGCTCTCCGCTGAGCAAGGAGCCCGATGCGGGACTCGATCCCAGGACCCTGGGATCATGACCTGAGCTGAAGGCAGCCACTTAACGACTGAGCCACCCAGGCACCCTAAAGAAGTCTACATTTTAAAAGTACTTTTTAATAAAAGTGTTAACACTGGCATTCATAGACCTTTAAATCATCTCTGGAAACAAACTTCAAACACAATTTACAAAGAGCTTTCTTTGACTCTACAAGTAAACTCTTGCCATATTTGCTCATTTTAATCATAATTCATCATGAATTATCCCCAATGATCTGTGTAAGAGTCCCAGTACACACTGAGGTAATTAATAAACACAAATTAGTAAACTAGTGTTACTTATCAAGAAGTCAGGAGTCTATTACTGAAAAAAAGTTTCCAAATTCCCTATGGACCTTAATATCCAGACTCAGTAGATTTTACAGATTCACTGAATTACAGAATCTCATAAGTGCAAGGAAACTTAGTTACTATTTAATCCACTCACGATGAAATGCTGAAACCCGGTTTCTATCCTCCCTGAGCAAGACTTCACCCAGTCTTTACATAAGCACCCAACATCTATACTACAGACGTTAGGTGCTTACTGGTGAAAATGGGCTGTATGGCAAAGTGCATATTAAGGGTCTATCGAGGGTAACGGGCCAAGGAGCAGTAGAACAACAAAATGTTTTAATTACATTTCACTCAGAGGTGTCGATTTTGAACCCATGCCACAACTAATTTATCTCTCTCTATTCAAGAAAATAACCTATAAATTCCTAATACTATTAAAGAATGGCCTTCAATTGTCAAAATTCATTTGAATGTATATATGAAATATTTTAGATAATTCATTGTGTGGTATGAGAGAGCAATAGATCATTTTAGTTACTGGCAGTAGTTTCATACCCATTGAAAAATAAATTTGAAATTAAAATGAATCCTATCAGTAGTGGAAAAGGTACTGTATAAACTTATGATTTGTTTTAAGAAACTATTTTACAAGTGTTAAAGAAAAACCATTTAGTGTTACTTCCTGAGTCACGAAAGGATTTAGTATTCCCTAGACACACTTATACAGACAGAAACCCCTATATGTTTTGAGAATTACACAGAATCACATAGTTAAATGGGAACTCAAAATATCATACACCAAAATGCTAATTAAAGCAGTTATTATAGAGCCTAAAAATATATAGTATTTGTGGACTTCTCTTTAGTTTAAGAGTTCTAGCAGATTTTTTTTTCCAGTGACAGACTCCTGGGTTTTTATTAGAGATGTAGTGATTAGAAAGAATGAAAACAGAGTGTTATATACAGTGAATGGATCTAACATAAGTGATTTGAGTCCTAGTAAGAGAGGGGAGTGATCGTGGGGATAGGAAATATAACAAGACATATATGCTGAAAACTTCCTGAATTTGATATAAAATGAGAATCCACAGAATAAAGATTATAAATAAAAATATAAATAAAATTATAATGCAAATTACAATAAAAATAAACCCAATATGTAATCCATTAAAACACATCATAATGGGGCACCTGGGTGGCTCAGTCGTTAAGTGTCTCTGCCTTCGGCTCAGGTCATGTTCCCAGGGTCCTGGGCTCCTGGCTCAGCGGGAAGCCTGCTTCTCCCTCTCCCACTCCCCCTGCTTGTGTTCCCTCTCTCGCTGTGTCTCTCTCTGTCAAATAAACAAATAAAATCTTTAAAAAAATAAAATAAAATAAAATAAAACAAAACACATCATAGTGATACTTCAGTAAATAGAATGGCAAAGAAAACTATTTTTAAAAGCAATCAGAAAATAAATGGAAATACTTTCAAAGGAGCAATGGGGAGAATTTTAGATGACTTTATAACATAATCAATGGCGTCTGATAGATAATGCAGTAGTATCTTTTTAATGCTGAAAGAAAATATCTACCAACCCAGAATTTCATACTTAGTGCAAATGTCATTCAAGAGCAAAATGCATGCTTAGAACATAAAACAAAACAAAACAAAGGTTTTTCTATTAGCAAACTTGTACCAAGTTAGATACTAAAGAATATCCCTCCAGCGAAGGAACATGATGTCGGATATAAGTTCAGAGATACAGAAAACAACAGCAACAAACAATGATGAGAGCCTAAATGTGTGGGTAAATCTAAATAACTGTTGACTATATGCAATGTTACTAGTAATATCTAGTATTGTTTCAACAGTCTGGATATGGGCCAGAGTCCATGTTGGCGCCAGCTCGAAGGGGTGCAGTGCTGGGTCACCACAGAGGAGCTGCAGCAGCTCCAGGTGCAGGAAGACGTGGACTCCATGTTGAAGAATGTGGACGGAGGGAACATCTGGAAGATGCAAGGCTTCGTGTTCTGGTGCAGAGCCAGCTATTGTGAAAACAGCCAGGTGTCCATGAAGCCAGTGCACCGAATGTTAAATGTTGCTTTGAACATTGAATGTTGCGTTGAATGTTGCATTGAACGTTGAACGTGCGCCTTTGGCTTAAGCCCAGGCCCTGGGGACCAGTGAGTTGGAGAAGTCCAGGACCTCCTGGCCTGGTGTACCATGTACTGCAATGACACAGCCAAAGATTCAGTAGATGCAGGAAGTAAAGAGCTTCAGGTAACGAGGCAGCTGGAGAGTTGTGTGACCAAGTGTGTGGATGACCACACGCACCTCAGCCCAACCATGACCAAGATGAAGGAGTCTCTTTCCTCCATGGGGAAATAGAAGTTTTTGCAATTGGCCTTCAGAGCTGATGGCAGGAATCTATTTAAAAACAGAATTGGGAGTTTTAGTCTTTTAAGTGAAGAGTATGAAGAAATTAAGGATGGAAGCAAGTTTGAGGCATGTGTCACTTGCCTCTGGACATCTGGTTCCTTTATGTTTCAACCCTACAAAGTGAAATGAAAAAAAAAAAAAACTGGTGCTAAAATTTGGGTCAGAGACAGTGCAGGAGAGTTTTTGGTAGCCTTAATTTCATGTGCTTGTCCTGGCGTGAGGGATCTCCCTTGTACCAAGCCAGAGCCCTCCAAGGTACCAGATTCCTCATAGTCCACAGGTACCAGCAGGCTGGCAGTTTCGTCTAACCTGCCTGTGGTCTGGTGGAGCGTGAGCAGAGATGTTTCTATTCATTGCCAACGTCCTGTTGACCAGAAAGATCACCAAATCATTTTCCATAAGCTGTAAAACAAAACCCGCACCGTCACTAATTTAGAAAGGAAAAAAAAAGGTTTCTGGGCCTTTGTTTTGCTTGGTTTTGTTTTACGTACAAGGGCTTGCAGTTGGTGTAAGATGTGGAATTGGGAGAGGTAGTTTAGGGAGGAACTTTGAACAGTTCATATCTGTTTCCGGCTATCAAGATTTGGATATGCATTTCTTAAAGTACACATTACATCTTTCAGCTAGGAGACCCTGCAACAACATGAGAGGCCATGTTATGCTGGGTGTGGGAAGCTGACCTTCCCTCTCACTGGCTGCCGCGACGGGCCCTGAGGCTAGCTGCAGCAGAGCGATGGGACAGTCTTGCAGTGACACTTGCCCTTGAAGGGAACGGGAGTTCAGAGCACCCGGGTGGCTCAGGAGGTTAAGCCTCTGCCTTCAGCTCAGGTCATGATCTCCAGGTCCTGGGATCGAGCCCACATCGGGCTTCCTGCTCAGGGGGGAGTCTGCTTCTCCCTCTCTCTTTCTCTCTCCCCTCCCCATCACTTCTTCTCTTTCTTTCTCTCAAATAAATAAATAAAACCTTTAAAAAAATAATAAAGGAAAGGGAGTATCCAGGAATGAACATTGGAGGAGGAAATGTTGCCTTAATTAAGGGAGTTATTAACTACTGGATTTGGAAAAACCTGGTTTTTATAAAACAGGATGGAATGAAAGCCTAAACTCAGTATTGCTTATTTAGCCCCCTGAAATAACAGTACCCTACTGAAGCAATCCCATGGCAACAGGAAGGTCAAAGGAGAATAAGTAAGCGACTCAGGGATGAGCTGTAATTCTTCTAAAACAAAAGAGGGGCAACTCCCCCTCCCCCGTTACCAAATACCACTTTTGCCTGGGGCCTTTGCAGCAGTGTTCTGCCCAGCTCTAGCACTTTATCGTTTTGATAAGGACCTTGTTGTCTTTTTACCAACTGATTACTTGAAATGATAATATAGCCTGCGTTTGGTGTTTCAAGGCTGTGATGCATTTTCCTAGTGGTTTGGTTATAAAAATAAATAAGATTTAGTTTTTCCTCCAAAATAAATTAATTAATTAATTTAAAGATAATTTAAACATGGATATGAATTACATCAAAAATAGCATATGTTTTAGAAATTAGATAAATAAAGATCTTTTCCTTGTTGAGGAAGAGGGGGTAAGTATCACTTAACATTAGAGTTTTGTAGTATAAAGATAGACATTTGAAACTGTAGGTACCCCCGCGCCAAAATTATAAATGAGTGTATAACTTCCAAGCAAATATAGAGAAAATAAAATTTTATGAATTGATTAATCAGAAAGAATGCAAGTAAAGAGATAAAGGTAGGAGAAATAGAAAACATATAGTAAGATGGCAGCTTTAAACCCAAACAAATCATAGTGGTTAAATTCAATTAAATAATCTAAATCCTCTTATGAAGAATGAGGAGTGTTAGATGCATTAAAAATATATAGATTAAAAAAGATATAGCTAACTAAAATACAAGGATAAAGAAAGGCTGAGAGAGAAATGATGAAAAATTATATATCATGCAAATGTTTATATATCATATATACTATATCAGTATAAGATAAAGTAGACTTTCATACAGAAATCATTACTAAAGATAAAGAGGACATTTTATAATATTTAAAATATTGAATATACCAGGGAAATATCGTGATTCTAAGTGAGTATCCCTAAATTTGTAAAATCTAAATGAAAACAAAGCAGAAAATTTTTATATTCAAGAACAGAGAACTCTGAGTCATTCTTGGATATCATTCCCATAGTCCTGCATTTATTATCTTGTTGGCCTTGGTGGATCTGGTTTTTGTTTGTTTCTTATCTGTCAAATGGGGACAACAGCCCTTATTTCATTAGGAAGTCCTAATAATTAAGTGCAACATGTGAAAGCATCTAATAATCTAATATTGCACATGATATAGGGTAGAAGTAAACATTTCCCAGCATGAAATAGATTTTAAAACTGAAAACGGAAGGACTGTTTTTGGAGAGAGTTGATATGGGAGAGAGATCAAGACTGAGAACCCAGGGAGCTGGCATGTTGTGTCCTGGCTTTGCCTTTGACTTGCCTGGTTGGAATATAAAAATACCACACTGGGTCAGCCAATCTGCTCAAAGAGCCTCCGGTTCCCCATTGTTAAATGATGCTCAAATTTGTGAAATCATTACCTTCTATCACTGCCTCCTTCATTGTACTATCTCCAGCTGAAAATGCTACAAAGATTAAGTGAGGCCATCTCAATACATATAGACATGCCTTGCTTTTGCTTGCCTTACAAGACGTCCTGTTCCCTGCTGCAGACGGTGACTCCCCAGTCAAGCCTGTAAGTGTGGCACATTGTGTGAGGCGGTCCACACCACATCATGGGAGTCTCTTAGCCCTTCATTCTCACTGTTTCTTTAGCTAGAATAACTTCCTATTGATGAATTATTTTATAACTAGTAGGACTGACTTTTCTGAATTGTTTTCACTTAACTCTTTATGATAAAGGCAGAAGATAAACATCTGCCAGGACACCTCTCTCTAGAGAATTCTCCCTATTTTTGGAGGTCTGGATTTCCCTCAGTCAATGTCAATTATGTTTGGGTTATGTCTAAGTATTATGTCAACGCTCTTGACAAGATATCTAGAAATTCCTTCAATTTAGACATAGCTTTCCACATTCAAATCTCAATGAAGCACATTTCTTTCTTATTTATAGGATTACTATTTCAGACAAGTGAAAGGATAGAAAGTCATCAGAATAATTAGAAGAGATGTTTCTTCGATCGTTAATGTTTTGCTTCGTTTCCTTCTTTTAATGTGTATTATCACAGTGCTACATCACTGAAACAAATTCTGAATAAATTAAAATTCTTTGTGTGTTGATTAAAAACTCAATTCATGTAGAGTGACTATTACTTTCTTTAGGAAAATAGTGGACTGGACAAAGATACTCTAATCCTTACATAAATCGTTACCATTATATAAAAAGATACATATATCCACAAGTAGTTTTAAAGTTTTAATTATTATTATTTTTTTAGTTTTATTGATTTTTAAATGAAGATTCTGAATAAGCTTATTTAAATCTTAAGAGCGGTAATACAAGACAATTGATGCACATGTGTGTATGTGATCTTTTTGTTGGAATCCTGCTTCAAAGTCAATCACAGCTGGAGCAGTCAAATCTGAGTAATTACTGAGTCCAGAAGGCCACAGGGCATTAAGGTGACTGTCAGATTCTGGGATATTTTGGGGTAGCTTCAATTATATAATGAATAAAATTTGCATACTTTTTTGTAACTCGTTAATAAAATTACAAAGAAATTAGCCTCTGGTATTCTCATACATATGAAAGCAAATTCAGTGTTAATTTAAGCCAGAAAATGCTTCCAAAATGCTTCATGGCCATAGTACAAAATACAGTACGGCATTTTCTTCATTCATTAAAAAAATACTAAGTATTCTGATGGAAAAAATAATGTAAATAATATTCATGTATTAAACATCTATACTGGACATTCCTGAAGGAGGCTTACTCATCTTTCATTTTTATTTTTGTCTCCCCCCGCCATGGCCAACTCATCCTCAACTTTACATGTGCTTATGGTATTAATAAGTATATTAATTGATTAGAACATGCAAAGAACAACTGTTCAACTATTTCAATTATTGTTTTGTCAATTCTGAGGTAGTTAGATGTCCAGGATTATAAAAAAAATAATAACTGCTTTCATCATGCATGGCAGTGAGTCAGACTTCTTAGTTGCGTACCGTTTTGGCATCTGGATGGAAATTATGGATTCTCTCTTGTGAATATATGTGCATTCTCTCCCTGAAAAAAAAAGTAGCAGCACACACGCACAGCACCACATAAATGCATACATACACCGTCTGCTTAAAATATCTAAGGATGTCCTGACCCTTTAAGATGCAACTATGGTCCCAAGTTTAACAACCGCTGATATAGGGGGATATTTATGTCTCCATTTCTTGTAGCAGAATGCATGACATACAGTTTATTTAAAAGAAATAGCAATCTGTTATAAGTTGTGTGCTCCAGAAGCTAATAATTAGATGGAGATTGGGTATAAGATGTTTATTAGGTGCTTATTCCACAAAGAGTATGGAAACAGGATCAAACAGAAAAATTTGAGCTGTGATGCAGACTCAATCAAGCCATGACCAACTAAGAAGGGATCTCTGGAGTGAATATTGCCTGAAACAGCCCAAAATTGCTGGGATTTTATGCTTCTGTTTCTCAATCACTATACGCAAGTTGCCCTGAGAAGTGCATGATATCAAGTGAAGTGACTCTTTCCTGATGAGAATGATCCTGAGGAACTGACCCCTAGATACTGTTTGTTTCTCACCCTCTACCCCACTGGGCAAATACTTTCTTGAAGAGGGATATGGTCAGTACACTCTTAGGGCCATTTAGATCCACTTCTCTTTGTACATTTGAATAGCTGACTGGAGGAACTCTTTTCCTGAAAGAGAATAAAAAAGTTATAAAAAGTACAACTATACCTCTGATTAGGGTTGTTCTCAGTGTTTTAATTGACACTCATCTTATCCCTCCATCTTTTACTCTCCATCCTATCATTCTCACAGTCAACCAGCACCTTTTCAGTTTTTTTTTTAAAGATTTTATTTATTAGAGAGAGAGTGAGCATGCATGGGCAGGGGCAGGGGCAGAGGGAGAAGCAGACTCCCCGTTGAACAGGGAGCTGGATGCGGGGCTCGATCCCAGGACCCTAGGATCATGACCTGAGCCGAAGGTAGACGTTTAACCTACTGAGACACCGAGGGGCCCCACCTTTTCAGTTTCTTATCCCTCAGGTATCTAAAGCCTGTCCACCATGTCTTTCCCAGCCTGGGGTGACTGCACCTGCTCATTTATGGTCAAATTGGACATAGGGGTACCAAGAGGCAATCAAGTGAATAGCCGAGTCTCACATGTATTCCTGCTTGTTGAACTTGTGTTCAACAGTCCTGAAAACACCTGAGTATTTCCCTTTCCTTATTGTGCAATTAACTGAAAAATAGCCTAGATTCCTTTGGGGGAAGAAGTGGGAGAATGATTATATACTTGCTGTAGTGTTGCAAGTTCCTTCCTCCTAGACAAACAGACATCTCTCCCATCATTGTTTTATGGGTATAAAAACCTTCTCAGGCCTGAATACTGGAAAAGAGATTATAGTGATATCATTTTTATTGAGTTGACACTATTAGGCTACTGGGCATTAATCCTTGATTTCTTCTGGTGGTACAATTGGAGGAGTAAACTTGATGTTTGTTTATCAATTTTTTCCTCAAAATTCTGTGTCCATTTAACCTTCATCATTATCGTTGGGTTTAGCCCCCTTGGCTACCACTCTAACTTTGTTGGCCATCATAATAATTGAAATCATCTAGCATCTGTGGCTAAGTGCTGCCCTCTAGGCTTGATATATGGGGGAATTGGTCCTATCACCACGGCATCCTTAATACCACAACTTGATCAACCAATGTGGGCTGCCTTAGGAGAGGCATGACCTTGGGCCAGGTGGCTGTCTGCCGTTGAAGCCAATCTTAGAAGTGCTGACAGCTGATCTTTCCCAAAGGAAGATGTGGGCCAGAGATCTCTATATCTGCCCAGATCACAACAGTTTATTTTAAATGGAAGCATTCTAAGACCAAACAATAATTTTCATCTTACTGAAATGATTGTCTGGGCAATTTAGAGATATTTTCAATTTAATATCTTACTGAAATGGCTCTAAATTCATGTGGAAATGAAATAACTTTGTCAGGCATTGCAGGAAGTGCTGGGGATACAACTGAGAAAGAACAAACCCAGGCTTTCTTTCCATAAACTTGCAATTGTAGTGGTGTAGAAGGAAGTAAATATTAAAAGGACAATCAAATATGTGGATAAATTAGATATATTTAGATAATTATAAGTGCTGTGAACAAAATAAAAGAATATGAAATGACTTTAGAGAGATTTACCAGATCAAGTGTTTAGAAGGTGTATTTTTGGATAAAAGTGTCAGTCATGTAAAATTAGAGCAGAAGGCTATTCTAGACACAAGAAACAGAAGATACAAAGGCCAGCGGGGGAGGGGGACAAGCCAAGGGCATTTGATTAACAGAAAGTAAGGCGATGTGAGAAGGTACAGTGAGCATGGCATTACATAACTCAAAACGAGGTTAGAGATGGAAGCAGCTGCCAGATCATAGAGAATGTCATATGTCACAAAAAAGTATTTACTATCGTAGAGTAACAGATCATTCTGTTACTTTTTGTAGTGGGAGCAGCACAAAAGTAAAGAAACAAGAAACTAAAATAGGTAGAGGGATCTAGTTATCATAGAAAGGTGAATGTGTAGACAACATTGAGAATGAAAGATACAATGAAAGAGAAGACATGTGACACATGGAGAGAGTAGCGAGTCTATAAATCTACACTACGTCCTTCAATCTCTGTAATCTCAATTCTAATTTTCATGTGTTTTATCAGGATAAATCTAGGCTTTCCTGTTATAATGTGAATAAATGTGTAGAGATGTACAGGGCCAACCCAGGAGGGAGAATTCCAACATTGAGGGAGGCAGAAGAGAAGAGGAGGAATCAGTAAGAAAGATGGAAAATACAGTCTTGGAGAAATAGGAATAAAACTGGGAGACTGTATATCATAGAAGCCAAGAGAAAATAATTTCCTTGAAACAAAAAAAGACCTAAATTAAAAGTATAAATTCTTAAAATATTCAAATAAGAGGGGGAAAAAGTCTAAAATCACCCAGGAGTCTCCTGTAGAAGGTAAGAATTTGATGGAAGATACTAAAGGAGGGAATTTATACCATAGCCAGAAAGCTGAACCTCTTCAGCACCAACTAGCAAGAAAGGACCATGGATTATTAAGATGCAATGAAAAGAACTTTAATATGCATCCTAAAATTAATCTATTGTCTGGCATGTGAGTGGAGTCAATGGAAAAGAGAGCACCAAATATTTAATGGCCATGAATACTATGCCAGACATTTTTCATAGCATAAGGAGTAAGAGAACAGAATCCAGTAGCAATCTGCCTGATTCAAAGCCCAGGTCTGTCAATAACCACTGGGTGATCTTGGGCAATTTAAATACTCTCTCTATTTCCTTATTACAATTTAGGGATAAGAGCAATATTCACTACATAGGGGTGTTGTGAGGTTTAAATGTGCTCTATAAGTAGTTCACACATGTTATTATCACTATATTACTGAATCTTTGTAGTAACTCTCTAAGATGAGTTACTTAGAGATCTATTTTGATGATGAGGGAAGGAAGCTCAGGACAGTGATTTTGAAAGATCTACCACTGATATACCATAAAGCAAGTCCAAAGAGAAAGACAGCATATATCCATCCAATCCATACTAACACATGAGGTGGACAATGTCAATGAGACTTACGTGTTAACAAATTTTTCATCCAAGGAAAACTACCATGGATTTATCTAGAAAGCAGTTCCAGATACAGTCAAATGAAACCATACATTCTGGGGTGCCTGAGTGGCTTAGTCAGTTAAATGTCTGACTCTTGAGCTTGGCTCAGGTCATGATCTGAGGGTGATGAGATTGAGCCCCACATCAGGCTCCGTACTCAGTGGGGAGTCTGCTTAAGATTCTTTCCCTCTGCACCTCCCCTCACTTGTGCACATTCTCTCTCTCTCAATAAATAAATAAAATCTTTAAAAAGAAAAAAAACATACTTTCTAAGCAAGTACTATGTGTACAGCTATATTGGAGCTTGGGTGAAGATGATACAAGGCAAATTTAAATGTGGTCCCTAATAATTGTATTTCAAAGCAAAGCTGAAGTGTAGAGGAGCGTTGTTCACTTCGTGACATCATTGTGATAAATTCATTGTAATCTAAAGTCTGTCCCACAGTCCTTCAAAGCTTTTTCTTCTTCTCCTTCTTTTTTTTTTCTTCAATAAAACTTTTATAGCATCTCAAGAATAGTCCTGGTTCTCAGGGGCAAAGTGATCGAGATCTGAAAACATATATAGAGCATCCCCAATTCTTTAGGAAAACTTCTCTAAAATGTTAAATGTATTTGTGTTACTGGACCCCCAAGACCAGGTTCTTGAGCCTCAAGGTCATAGAAATGACCACTGAACTTGAGAATAAGAAAGCAGGTGGAATTTATTAGAGGGAGCTTATATATTGGGAGCTGACAAGAAAGAGGGATGTCGGTGTGCCTGGGTGGCTCAGTCAGTTAAACGTCTGACTCTTCATTTTGGCTCAGGTGGTGATCTCAGGGTCCTGGGATGGAGCCTATGTTGGGCTCTGTGCTCAGGAGGGAGTCTGTTTCTCCCTCTGACCCTCCCCACCCCTGCCCCTGTTCATGCTAGCTCTCTTAATCTCTCCAATAAATAAATAAAATCTTTTAAAAAAAAAGAAAGAGGAACGTCCTCCTCTGAAAGGGGTAGTGTGCCAGGCTTATAAAAGCACTCTTCCAAAGGGTGAGAGGCTGGGAGTGGGGAAGCATCCTTTAGTACCAAGGTCATTATTTTGTGGTCATTACTTTGTAGTAGACACAAGACAATCACAGGATACCTTTGTTCATGGTCGACATTCTTTTAGGGATCCTGGAAAAGAGAAATACTTGTGCAAGCAGGCTTTAAATTATTACTTCTAATTTTGCCAGACAGCAATTACTCCTTGTCAGCTGTTATCTCTGGTTTGTTCTCTTTCCCAGAAGGAGGTATTTGTCTCTGAGCATATGGAAACGTTTAACCCTTGCCTGAAACCAGTGGCTTCATGGGAGTTAAGTCTCTCTTGTTTCCCTATGTTGTCTCATTTGTACCAAATGGTTGCTTAGCAGTAGAACAAAAGTAAGGGAGAGAAAATGCTAGTGTTACAAATTTTATATTATCTCCAGTGATGACCATTCTTTAATGGCAAGAAGTTCTTTCAAGCTTTACCAAAGAAGTGGATAACTAAACAGAACGCTCATATTTTTGCCTTGTGTTTCTATTTTATATATCATGAGATTTTAAGAAAAAATCTCTTGTGATGAGGGAGGTCAGGCATAAGTAAATAAATAAACCTTGTGTTTCCATCTCAGACACTGAAGAACTTGGAGCAATTCATGTACTGATTCTGGATCTACAGTGTCCTCACCTTCACAAGAGAGACCATGCACCCAGCTTAACTCCCTTTCAGGATAGTTGGAAGATCTGTTATGAAGAATTCCCTTTAGAAACTCAGCAATATTTAATACCTAAATAATTATCATTAAGAGAATATGGAGAAGTTGTTCCCCCTGTGAAAAGAGGAGTATCAGAAATCATATTTCTCTAATACATTTGGTTGAGAATTAAGTACAGAGAGAAAGCAAAGCAAAAAAATACATACATACATAAAAGCATACATTAACCATTATTTTTCACAAACATTTAATGATCCTTTTTTGCTAAAGGCAAGAAACACTGTAGAAATTTTGACATAATTTTAAAAATAAGAGCCTGATATCAGTCTCACAGAATGATTGGCTGTTTCTCTCAGGTCAGCAAAAAGTAGGAGACATAGACATACATCCATGTTTCATCAATCATTATTAAAAACAAACACATACACACACATTATTTTCATCACAACCACAAAATTAAAGAGCTTTTCAGTTTTTCAAGTCTGAATGTTTCATTTTGGGTGCATGGTGTGTGAAAAGAAAGTGGTTCATAAGAGATAGAAATGTACTAAATAGGGGCGCCTGGGTGGCTCAGTTGGTTAAGCGACTGCCTTCGGCTCAGGTCATGATCCTGGAGTCCCGGGATCGAGTCCCACATCGGGCTCCCTGCTCGGCAGGGAGTCTGCTTCTCCCTCTGACCCTCCTCCCTCTCATGCTCTCTGTCTCTCATTCTCTCTCTCTCAAATAAATAAATAAAATCTTTAAAAAAAAAAAAAGAAATGTACTAAATACTATGCAAAATCCTGTGCACTTCAAATATATTACATTATTTTCATAAGGAGGAAATATGATAAATTCTACAGAGAGAGAGCCAGCGTCAGACTAGTTCCTGCTAAAATACAAGATGAAATGAAACATGATATTATTTGAATTTGTGATAGACATAAATCCATAAATTAAAGTCCCAGCTGTGAAAAAACATACCTTTATCCAAAACTGTTTCTCAACTGTTCTTAAGTCTTAACTAAATAACAATTCCCTAGAAAGATCAGATGTCAATCAGTGGCCAGAAAGAAAAAAAATCATAAGTTATATCAGTAAGGTATATTGAGGTGTATCAGAAGTCTTAAAGGCTGATTTTTGATTGCATAATAATTATTTCTGGGATTTCTAAAATTTTAAATAAGTTACATAATATGAACTTATTTTTCAAACAATTTTTCTATTTCATTGGCCCTGTTGGTTGAGAAATAGAATGAAGATGAATTAGATATTGTTTAAATTATTTTTTGAGTGACTGCTTATATTTTCTTCTAATATTTATACATCCAGTTTAATCAAATGTCTTCTTTTTGGGGATACAAATTGCTATCTTTGCATCTCCAAGGGATACATCAATAAGAAACTTTGCAAAACAAGACATGCTCCAGAAAACTCAAAACACTATTAAAGTTGACTGTTAACGAAATTTAAATCACTAAGAAAATAACATTAATTTGAAAATGTTTCTACTAGTTTCCAGGACTGAACTATACCAATACATCTGATTTTTCTGACATCCTTAAGAAATAAGTCACTGAAATCTAAAACCCGTAACATCAGTTTCTTTTCTCCTCTGACTTTTTTGTATAATGGATGGCTGTGAGGTCTTTTGACAGTGATTGCAGTCATGAACTGTAAAATGCTTTATATTTAATACACCTGAGAGGATTTTATCCAATGACACCAGAATGAGCACTATGGCAGTTAACAAGAAAAGTTGGTTAAATCAGAGAATCATGATCAGATTCAGATCAGATCAGAGCAATCCAAGAGGAAATTAAGAAAACAATCCTTTTACAAAGGCAACAAAAAGGATAAAATATTTAAGAATAAACTTAAAGGAGGCAAATACACTGAAAACTACAAAGCATTGTTTTGAGAATTAAGGAAAACACAAACAAACGGAAAGACATTTCATGTTCGTGGGTTGGAAGATTTAATATCATTGAAATATTGCTACCCAAAGCAATCTACAGATTCAGTGCAATTCCTAGCCAAATCTCAATGGCATTTTGGAGAAATAGAAAAACAAATTAACATTCATATGGAACTACAAAAGACCTCAAATAGTCAAAACAACATTTTGAAAGAAGAAAAAATCTGGATGCCTCACACTTCCTCACTTCAAGACATATTACAAAACTACAGTAATCAAGTGAATATTGTACTAGCGTAAAGACTGACATATAGAATGATGGAACAGAATAGAGATCCTGGAAATAAACCCATGTACATACAGTCATATAATCTTCACAAGAGTGCTAAGAATATAAAATGGGGAGAAAAATAGTCTCTTCAAACACTGGGGCTGGGAAAACTGGATATTCAATGCAAAAGAATCAAATGAGAATCTTGTCTTTCACCATACAAAAAACAAAACAAAGCAAAGCAAAACAACAACAACAACAACAACAAAAACCCTCTAAATGGATTAAAAACTTAAATGTAAGACCTAAAACTATAAATCTTAGCAGGAAACCTGGGGAAAATCTTCATGACATTGATCATGGCAATAATTTCTTGGCTATGATACCAAAAGCACAGACAGCAAGAACAAAAATAGGTAAGTGGGAATACATCAAGCTGAAGTATTTCTACACATCAAAGGAAAAAATCAACAGAGTAAAAAGGCAACTTATGAAATAGGAAAATATTTGCAATACATTTAAATAAGGGGTTAATACTCAAAATATATATAGAACTCCTACAACTCAATAACTTGATTTTTAAAATGGGCAAAGAACTTAAATAGACATATTTCCAAAGAAGATATACAGATGGTCAACAGGTACATAAAACATGCTCAATATCACTAATCATCAGAGAAATTCAAATTAAAAAACACAGTGAAATATCACCTCACACAATGAATTATCACCTCACACACTGGCCATTATTAAAAAAAGCCACACATACACACAGACAAAATTTTTAAAAATGTTGGCAAGAATGTGTAGAAATTGGAACCCTTGTGCACTATTAGTGGGAATGTAAAGTGGTGTAGCTGCCAAAGAAAACAGTATAGAGCTTCCCCCAAAAAATTTTTAAAAAGAAATAGAATGATCATATGATCCAGGAATCCTACTTCTGAGTATTTATCCAAAATAATTGAAAGCAGAATCTAGAAATGATATTTGTACTCTTATATGTATTGTAGCATTATTCACAACAACCAAGAAATGGAAACAACTTAAATGTCCATTGGAGGATAATGGATAAGGGAGTGTGGTATAGAAATGCAGTGGAATATTAGTCAGACTTAAAAAAGAAAGAAATCCCGTAATGTTACACATGAATAAACTTCGAGGACATTATGATAAATGAAATAAACCAGCAACGGGGAAGGAAAAATATTGCATAATTCTACTTATAGGAGGTATATCAAGGGGTCATAAAAGCACAAAGTTAGAATGGTGATAGACAGGCAAGGGCGATGAAAGGTGGAAATGCAGTTTTTGTTCCATGGGTATAGAATTTCAGTCAGGTGGGATGAAAACATTCTAGAGACCTGCTGTACAACCACGTGCTTGTATTAAACAAGACTCTACGGCACATTTAAACATTTAAGAGGGTAGATTTCATGTTTATTTCTACTAAATAAAAAAAGGCTCACGAAGAGTTCTTTTTCACATTTCGACTTTCTAAACATTAAGAAATAAGTGCACTATTGAAAGATCCAAAACAAGAGAATATAAGAGGATATTCAAAATATAAGGAATATCCAAACTAATGTAAGCCATTCTTGGTAGAAAAGTAAAACTTAATTCTGAGTCTGTAGCACATAGTAGAGCTTTTGCCTTTCATAACATTTACTTGAGATACTCAAATACATACTAGCTTAGAGTACTTTCCTTCTCATTTTCCAGGAAGGTCTTGCCCTCCTCTTCAATCCCTTTTTTATTTTTTATTTTTTTTAAAAGATTTTATTTATTTATTCATGAGAGACAGAGAGAGAGACAGAAGCAGAGGGAGAAGCAGGCTCCCCGCAGAGCAGGGAGCCCAATGCGGGACTCGATCCCAGGACCCTGGGATCATGACCTGAGCCGGAGGCAGACGCTTAACCACTGAGCCACCCAGGCATCCTGTCAATCCCCTTTTTAGCTTGAGTAGCTTACCTTTCATCATTTTATGAGATTTGTGTTCCAAGTAAGGTCCAAGTGAGGTTTCCCTTGAGGAAGAAAAAATCCATATTTAAAAAAATTATTGAAAGTTAGTGGATTCTAGTACCTTCTCTTACAGATGAGGCACACAAAGCCTAGACAGGCTTAAAACTTGTTCCAAGTCACATAACCAGTGAGATAAGGCTGGTCCGCAACTCAGAATCTCCATTCTTGCCAACATTCATTATGCATGTGATTTTACTTCTATACATCAAAGTTGGACAAAACAACTGGAAAATCATTATTTTAAGCCTAACATGTACTAGAGATTACAGCACTCAGTAAAAATGAAAGGTACGACCTGTGCCCTTTCTCAAGGAGTTCTCATCAACATAATCTAATGGAGTTTGCTTAGTGTTTTTAAAAAAAGGTATGAGTGGTGCCTGGGTGGCTCAGTCATTAAGCGTCTGCCTTCGGCTCAGATCATGATCCCAGGGTCCTGGGATCGAGCCCCACATCAGGCTCCCTGATCAGTGGGAAGCCTTCTTCTCCCTCTCCCACTCCCCCTGCTTGTATTCCCTCTCTTGCTGTCTCTCTCTCTGTCAAATAAATAAATAAAATCTTTTTAAAAATAAATAAATAAAGATATGATATGCATAATTACTTAAAAAGCAAAATGAAATATTTGTAGTATATTTTCTGAAGTGGTCTAAGAATAGAGTGTATATTGTGATCTATATGGTGTGTGTATATATACTATGTAAGTTTATATACTATGTAATATATTTGTATATTTTGTGTATATATACACACATTGTATATATTGTGTAGTGTGTATATTGTGCGTGTGTGTGTGTGTGTGTGTATATATATATATATAGTGTATATATTGTGTATACACTGTGACCTATAGGATGTGTGTGTATATACTATGTAAGTTTCATTTATAGAGAAAAAATATGCAGGATCTAGGAGGCAGTATTTGCTCAACTCCACTTTGATCACTGGAGTACTGCTTTTTCAATTGAGAGATCACACCTTGATTCAAAATCATCAAGACGTAGTTCATATAGAGCATCCAACATGGCTGGGGAAATAACTACTCTGTGAGCACTGACTAAAGGAATTAGAGAAGAGTAAGGAAGTAGAACAAGTGATAAATTTAAGTATCAGAAATTCTATCCTGAAAGAGAAAGAAACCTTATCGTGATTGGCCCTTGAAGAATTTGGACTCATTAGATGTATATAAGAGAGAAGCAGAGTTTTGCCTTAACGTAAGGAAGATCTTCATAATCATTGGAGTTATCCAACAGTGAAATAGGGTACCCGAGATATTGATTACCCAGTAAATGAGGATATTGGATCTGGATAAGCATTTGGAAGAGATATTGTCAAGCAGGGTTTCTTAGACTAATATGCACATGCATCACGTGGGGTGTTGTTTAAATGAAGATTCTGAAAAAGTCTGTAAGTGTAGGGGTGCCATCTTACATTCACACAAAGTGTTGAGGTGATGCCCATGCTTCTGCATTGCTCACACTTTAATTTGTACCTTAAAATAGGTGATTCAAATTTTATTTGAGGCCTGAGACTTCATTAGACTTGATTGCTGAATACTCTATAAATAAAGCTGCTGTTCGGTTAGGAATTATCTGCTTCATCCTGACAAAAAAGGAAAATCTTTTGAGGAGTCAGCCAGGGAAAGCGAATTGACTTGTCTAAAGAGAAGGAAATCCCAAATGCACTCTGTGTTAACACACACATGCTGCTGAATGTCAGCCTCCTATAATGACGTTTTCTCATACACACACAGAAACGCACACACACACACACACACAGTTAATATAGGCTTTTTGCCTGCAGCCTTTTCATAGTATTCTTTCATTCTGTTAGTCCTCTGTTGTCTTCCTTAATATTGTTGGAAGTAAAACTTTTTACTGAGATATTTGCATTAGAGACATGTTGAATTGTTATATGGATTTCAGCAAATTGCGTATGGCAGCTGAAATGCTCATTTTTGTCATGCAAAGTCTTCACTTGGGATTTTTTTTTTCTTTTATGGCCCAGTGATAATAAAGACCAATTAAGACTTTGGCCGCCTGGCTACAGAGCAGCTGACTTGCAGAACTCTTCTAAATGAGACTGTCTGAGCACAGTATCTTCCTTTAAACATGAAAAATTTTGAATACTATTTAGTTTGACCGTAATTAAATCTCAGTCCCTCAAGGAAGTGAGTGTTTATTTCTTCTCTACATGATTGATTTTGGTTATTTTACCTTCACATAAGGAACATTAAGAATAAAAGAGTAAACACTTCAAAATAGTTTTCAAAATCTGTCACAGACTAGATATAACAACCAATTATTCTTCCTTTCCCCATCCTAAGGCTTCAAATAATAGTGGGGGGAAAGTTATTATTTCTGTAGTACAATTTTCAACTGTGAGTGCTAGTATCCAAGCAAAGAATTCCAGTTATCTTCAAAGAAAAGAATTTGTACCATCATCTCCAGAAAGCTAAAAGAGAATTTTTTTACCTACAAAATGCTCTGACATTTCTGACAGAAGATTTCAGAATGTCTGCTAATTAATAGCAAAATATAAAATGCATTAATTAGTTTCCTCTCAATTACATACAAATCATGACAAATTGGCGTAAGGAACTAAGTTTCAGGCTTTGTGCTCAGGCTAATTGAAACCATTCTATTGTTTTTGGATGATAAAGAGAATTCTTGACTTGAGAGAATTTAGGTGACATTTAATCTTGATTCACCCTGTTGGTGGAAAATGAAACCATATTTCCTCTGGGTTCAGATGTCAATCAACGAAAATACAACCCTCGTAAATAAATAAGGTTATGTTATCTCATCTATTTCTTTGCCTGCTTCAGGAGACTGTCACAAAACCATTGCAGAAGATCAATTATGGAGAAGGCCTGTGAATCAGAAGTACAAATGGCTCTCAAAAACAGACTTTGAATCAAAAAAGATTTAAGCATTTATGGCTGGAAAAATATTTCTCACAGGAACAAGTGGAAAAAAAGTAGACATTTTGAAAAACAAATAAGACAATCTTTCCCTCATCAATTATATATCTATATATAAATTCATAATTTAAAATATATAATTATTAATTTATGTATTACATATAATATAAAATGTCTATTTATACACAAACATGTATGTGCACATGTATGCTTATGTCTACGTATAAGCACACAAATGTGTGGTGTATTCATATGCATATGTATGCAGGTATACAAATTTGCTTGTATATACAAATCACCCTGTGTGTGCATACATATTCATATTTACATACATATGTGTATATGTGGGTATACATAATGATAGCAGGAATTTTGATTTGAAATTTTTAACTAAAAACTTTGAAAAGCAGAATGTGGAAATCAGTCAAACCAGATGCCGCCAGAATTAGTCAGGAGTAGCACAATTCATGTTTTTAAATTATTCGTGCTGGGATCAAAGACAGTAATGACACACTTAAACATCAGTTTTATTTTAAAGCGTCTCCACTTTACAAAACAACAACAACAACTACACTATCTGGAAATGTTTCAGATTTGACATTAACTCGTAATGAATTCATTTTAATGAAGATAACACCCGTTGTGCAATGTGCCTAACCTATACTTCCACTGCTTAAGACCAGCTAACGAAAAAAGATGGTTATTAAAAGGGAGGCACCCAGGGAGCAGAACGGCTTGGTGGGAACTACCCCTAATCCTCCAGGCTAACAGCAAATCTTCCTCTTACCAGGTCCTTTGAGGACAGCTATATGCTACTTGATTGGGCACTAGTACCAAACGTAAGTAGAAGATCTATACTGAAGATCTTCAGAAATATGAATCTTAGGCCTTTCTACAGGATCAAACAGGCTGATTCTGATTTCATGTGACTTTTTCCTGCTAGTTTTTATTCTTCTCTTAAAAAAAAAACCCAACACAGCTGTCACAAAAGACTCTAATGAGATCAGAGTACATGGTTTGTTGACTGTATAAACTTTCATAGTTTTTGCGCTGTCAAGTCCATTTATTTCTCTTTTATGATGCCTTTGTCTCTTTTTGGAATATCCTCTTTGCCTCAAGACTACACTTATATCCATTATTTCCTAACAGTGTTTTAATTTTTGGATATTTGATTAATGCCTTTATGTGTTTGTATTTTTATAGAAATAAGATAGTTTAATTCTAAGTACTTTTAATATAATTATAATTTTACCGCATTTAATTCTTATTTATTATTCTCAGCCACAGAGTTTAAGCTCCTTTACCTGTCATTTCTCATTTTTAATTCTTCTGATCTTCTATACATTTGGATTTAGTATTTAGATTATCTTTATGTTTTTAAGATGTGTATATTTTGGAATCTCTAGCTTTGGGTAGTGAGATTTTGTTTGTTTCTTTTCCTGTCCAGCATCCATTTCATTTCTAGTAAAAGCATCATCAGCACATTGATTTTCTTCTACATATCCACCTTCCCCTCCCTAACTTCTAGCCTCCACAACTGTGAGAAAAATAGGTTTTATTGTATAAGCCACTCAGTCTCTGGTATTTGGTAATGACAGCCTAACCACACTAATACAGAAGGTGTATGTCCTTCTTTGTGGTTTTTCATTCCTGTTTGCTAAAATGTGGAAGCAATGGCTCGAGCTCGTGCAGCCTTCTTGAACCAAAAGATGGTAGCTGCATATACAGGATGTGCTAGGAAGAAGAATGATGGTAAGTCCACCATAATAGACCTGTTTATCTGTGACTTTTTTTCATGATAGTGAAATAAAATTATATGTTGTTAGAAATACTATTATTTTATATTTCTACCCACTCTTTGTGATTGCCTTAACCTAATATTAAGTTGAACCAAATGCAAATTAACATACAAATACTTATTTCTTCATCTCTAATAGGGAGATAACATCAAACATGAAAAATTTCTCTATAATATTTCTACAATATCTATACTATCTATTGTCCAGAACTGGGCCACAAACACCCCTCTTAACTTATTGCTTAATTAGCAAATCTTAATATTCTCCTCAAATTCAGCACTCTTGTTTCCAAACTATTTTATTGTTCCCAGGGAATATTGGGCAGTTACAGTGATAATAAGGACAGTAGGAAAGAAGTGCTGGGTCAAGGCATTCACAAGCAAGGTAACTATTGACAGTCCTTCGCGTGGCTTATGATGATAGTGACTGATCCCAAGTGGGATCTGAGAGTGTTTTCCTGAGCACAATTCTAGTTTGTGGATGGAATGAGTCAGGCTCTCCTTTGAGCCTCCGCAGCAACAGTGACAAATGGAGGGCAAATGGATGTAAAACCACACAATCTTGCACATATTTCAACCAAACCAGAGGCTCAAATTAGCAATCTTATGTGTGGGGAGAGAGCATTTATTTACCCAAATTTAGAATCAGAGTTAAGCAGTCATGAGCTCATAGTGTAAATGCTGATTTATCAGCAACATAGATTCAACTGTTTTTTTTCTTTTTACCCTTGTGAATATGCCATCACAAGTGAACAAATTTGGTTAGTTATTGAGAAGCAGTAAATGGAAGGCCATGGCAACATGGTACAGAATGGGAACTAGGATACTGGGTTCCAGGATTTGTGGCAATTCAGACCCACACGCCAGGGTCACTTGTGTTATTTCTTAAAAAAAAAAATTTAAATTCCAACTAGTTAACATACAGCATAATATTAGTTTCAGATGTAGGATTTAGTGATTGAGTACTTACATGCAACACCCAGAGCTCATCACAAGCACACTCCTTAATCCCCAGCACCTATTTAATCCATGCCCCACCACCACCCCTCTGGTAACCATCAGTTTGTTCTCTATAGTTAAGAGTCTGTTTCTTGGTTTGCTTCTCTTTTTCTTCCTCCCAACCCATATTAGTTTGTTTTGTTTCTTAAATTCCACATATGAGTGAAGTCATATGGTATTTGTCTTTTTCTGACTGACTTATTTCACGTAGCATTATACTCTCTAGCTCCATCCACGTTGTTGCAAATGATAAAACTTCTTTTTATGGCTGAGTAGTTGTGTTATTTTTAATGTAATCTCTAAAGCCCCTTCTAGCTCTGGAAACTGATTCTAGCATCCATGATAGGGAGGAGTCCTACAAAAGTCTCTAAGGAGATGAAAATCACATTATTGTTCAGAGAGTTTCTGGAAGTGGAGAATGTTAAAAATACACAGTCCTCAGCTGATTTGTCCTCTTGTTTTCCTGTCATCTGATAGATTTTATCATATTTAGAGAGAAGAGGATTAAGTGCTTAGAGGGAGGCATTAGGAAAGTCACAATGAATGTTTAGAGTTTATACACATGAAGAAATACAAATATAGCAAACAAACAAGGCCTTCCATTGAGTCATTCAGTCTTAACTATTTACAGACACGCTGCATACCTGTATATTAGCTTATAAGCAAACTATGCAAGAGGAATAGAAAATAAATATTGCATATCGTTGATTTTAGAAACATCACTGATTTCTAGACTAGAGAAAATTGTAAGTAATTATTATCAAATGATACTATTTTACAAACAATATAAATAGCTAACTATGTTGTTACAGCTGATTATTCTATTGGTCTCTTTCCTGCTCTTCTATGTCTTAGATGAAACTTCCCAAAAGTTATATCCTAGTTTTAGGTAGTCTCCTTTTGACACTTATTATGACATATTCTTTGAAATAAATGTTTGTTTTCTTTCTCTCTTCCTTCCTTTCTTTCTTTCTTTCTTTCTTTCTTTCTTTCTTTCCTTCTTTCTTTCTTTCTTTCTTTCTTTCTTTTTCTTTCATGTGGAATTGCTGCCCATCCTTCTGTATTTCCATTCACTACTCTTAACTTGTCAAAACAAAAGACTCAGGCATCATATTAATATGTGATAAGAAAACTAAGGAACATGCTTTGCCCAATGAACAAATTGGAAAATTGCCATTTTTATCCTCCTATTTCCAAAAGCTTTTGTTTCAGCATAATTGGGACTCATCATCCAGGAGGGGATTTATGATCTTATCTTTGCTGTAAGATCACTGGCAGCCAGCACAAGGAATGTAAAAAAGTAGTTTTTGTTCAACTTGAGAAATGCCATCCTCTTTATAAAATAGTGACCCTGAAATACCATGCATATACAGTTTTCTTATAAGATTATTCTCTCAAAATGAGGGAAAATAAGCTCATACTGAGGATACAGGCTTATATGATTGATATTAAAAACATTATTCAACACATATTAAATGTTCATCATATGCTTTATGTGTTCTATGTATTACCTCAAGTAATTATCACAACCCCATCAGGTAGGTCCTATTATAATCCTCATTTTACATAGAAGAGCAATAAGAAATAAAGCTGAGTTGTCCAAGGTCACAGCTCATAAGAGGAAGAACTACAATTTGGATCACAGTCGTCTATCTAACTCTAGCTTTTGCCCTTTTAACCACTACATTACACTGACTCACTAACATGGAATATTTAATCCTGATTTTCTTTGTATATATAATGGCATTTCTGAACTATGTTCGTGAATCTGTAATATATAGGCAAATTTGAGATGTTGGCATTGCCGAACTATACTGGATAGTACTCTACTGAGAGTGAAAATGAGAAATGATTTCCTGATTACTGCCTGTGTAATATTGTTATTTGGAGAAATTCAAATATGGAGACCATATTAGTTAAGGTATTTTTAATAGAAACCAACCCAAGTTAGCTTACCCATTGCAGGGAAGTTAATGGGAAGGGGTGGGGGGATGGGACAGGTTTATTTTAAAGCTAAGAAAGAAATGAACCTGAGAAAAAAAGTAAAGTTAGTGACTAAAAAGCATTGAGCAGTATTTCTTTTTCTCCATATTCCACATCTCACAGCAAATCAGTTTTAGATCTATTTTTCTCACTCCAGGACAGATTGATTCACTTTGCTTCTCTGGTCCACAAGGCAGATCACGATGTCTTACTTCTCCTGAGTTTGCAGTTCACCTTAGAATGACACAACTCTCTCTTCATCCTACCTCCAATCTCCCAGAAGATAGAATGTCATTGGCTCTAATTAAGTGTATCCAACCAGTTATAGTGAGGGGAGACTTTATGAAGTGAAAACATACCTAGAGAATTGGATTCCGATGAATCAGGAATTTATAAAATGTTTGCAGTCTAGTGGGTATGATTAGAATAGCATTCAGCATTGCAGCCACACCCACCTGCAACTCAGAGACAATTTCACTGCAGGGAGTGGAGTTATGTCAAATCAATGTTACTAAAGAAAAATCTAGTTTATAGTTTTTAACATCATTCACCAGTTCTCCCTCCTCATATCTCATCAACTATGATCAATTATTCATAAAAACTCTGAGACAGATATTATTTTGGATATATTATTGGTAATCCATGAATTATATATTCAAATTGGAAGTGCGCTGGTTTTTACTAATGTCAACAAAGATGGAAATTGCATTTCCCTGAACCACTACCCTGTATATTCTCAGATTAGAGTTGACCAAAAGAGAAGCTCTATTGAGATTCGGAAGATGTAAATGAAGCCATGGTCATTAATCTTAGGTTTTCACCATCAGATATGTGATAGGCAATTGTAGAGGACCCAGGAAGTCTTAGCGCTTATCCTTTCTCTCTTCTGCTCATGTCCTTCTCATCTTCTCAATTGTTTGCCTTGATGATGAATAGTGGCTCTCATTCCACCACCAGACACTTGCCTACAACCCCTCACAGGTGATAACTAACCAGTTAACAGTTTCCCATAGACCAATTCAAAGGCTACCTTTCATGGTCTCATTTCAGTGACTGAATGTGCTTGGTTCCTCAGCTTTCCCGGCAAGTTCCAACGCATCCATCCAAGTGAGTGCTTAAGGAAGTCAGGTTAATTACTCTTTTTCTGAAACCCCAACTCTCCCTTCCAGAGCTTTTCAAATAATTTTAAGGCCTAATTGCTAAAAGTAAATCCCTTACTACATAATACTCTAAGTGATGCCGTAACCCTGCTTCTCTGACTGGAGCTTGACTAAAGGAGTTGTTAGCACCAGAAGTGTTCCTTGTGAAATAGAACCTTAATGCTAAGAATCTGGAGTTGGCTCCTTGATCTGACAAGATTAAAAGGCATAATGGATTCTAAGGTTGCTAGGTCAAGATGAACATAATATTGGATCAGACAGATATTATCAATAGGAGAGCACTAATCAGAGTCTGACTTCAGTGTGTTTGCTTAAACAGCTGGAGTCATCTTGGTCAATTGCCTGAAACGTGGACTCAAATGTAACTTCTGCCTGACAAAGCTGAAATGCCAGAACTTCCTTTCTGCACTATGAAGTTGTGCTTTCCAACACGAGAGCATTAGACACATATGCTTATTAAAAATAATAATCCACTACAAGATTACAGGTGATTGCTGTTAAAAAATAAACAGAAGTGAATAAATATCAAAAATTGAAAAAATTCCTGAAAATTTAATAAATATTATGGCAGCAACAAAATTAAGGCATCAAAACAAACTGAACTTAGATCAGCACTTCATATAGCTCTATCACAAAGAGGTCTCTTTTTTTTCCCAAATAAATAAATTCCATAACTTTGTTTTCAAGATAAACACCTGTAAATTGTATATAGTAATAAGATTTATAACTGTCTTAATTTTAGATTAGGAAGTACAATTATTTACTGTTAATAAAATACATTTTATGAGAAATAAAAATAAAAAACAAAAGAAAAATCAAAAAAATAAAATAAAAAATTTAAATTAAGTTTAATTAGAATTAGTAAAATCAAAGTTCTATTTCATAGTTGTTCTAGCCATATTGCAAGTGTTCAACAGCCAAATGTAGCTAGTGGCTACCATATTAGATAATACATATATAGACTATCCCCATCACTGCAGGAAGTTTTATTGAATACTCTTGCTCAATCAAAACCACATTGAGATACCACCTTCCACCAGTTAGAATGGCAAAAATTGACAAGACAAGAAACAACAATTGTTGGAGAGGTTGTGGAGAAAGGGGAACCCTCTTACACTGTTGGTGGGAATGCAAGTTGGTACAGCCACTTTGGAAAACAGTGTAGAGGTTCCTCAAAAAATTAAAAATAGAGTTATCCTATGACCCAGCAATTGCACTACTGGGTATTTACCCCAAAGACACAGATGTAGTGAAAAGAGGGGCCATATGCACCCCAAAGAAAGTATCCCAAAGCATGTGGAGATTGGAATACTGGAGTGGGTCTCTCTGTTATATGACATCTGCTTACCCAACCCCTAACTTTGTCTCTTAGAAGAGGATAAGCCCTTAATCAAGGCTTTAAAGCATACATTGTAAGTGGAACACCAGCATTCTTTTTTTTAAATTAAATTAAATTTTATTATGTTATGTTAGTCACCATACAGTACATCATTAGTTTTTGATGTAGTGTTCCATGATTCATCGTTTGCATATAACACCCAGTGCTCTATGCAATACTTGCCCTCCTTAATACCTATAACCGGGCTAACCCATCCCCCCATGCCCCCTCCCCTCTAAAACCTTCAGTTTGTTTCTCGGAGTCCATCGTCTCTTATGGTTCGGCTCCCCCTCCGATTTCCCCCCTTCATTTTCCCCTTCCTTCTCCCAATGTCCTCCATACTATTTCTTATGTTCCACAAATAAGTGAAACCCTATGATAATTGACTTTCTCTGCTTGACTTATTTCATTTAGCATAATCTCCTCCAGTCCCATCCATGTTGATGTAAAAGTTGGGTATTCATCCTTTCTGATGGCTGAGTAATATTCCATTGTATATATGGACCACATCTTCTTTACCCATTCGTCTATTGAAGGGCATCTCAGCTCTTTCCACAGTTTGGCTATTGCGGACATTGCTGCTATGAACATTGGGGTGCATATGGCCCCTCTTTTCACTACATCTGTGTCTTTGGGGTAAATACCCAGTAGTGCAATTGCTGGGTCATAGGATAACTCTATTTTTAATTTTTTGAGGAACCTCTACACTGTTTTCCAAAGTGGCTGTACCAACTTGCATTCCCACCAACAGTGTAAGAGGGTTCCCCTTTCTCCACAACCTCTCCAACAATTGTTGTTTCTTGTCTTGTCAATTTTTGCCATTCTAACTGGTGGAAGGTGGTATCTCAATGTGGTTTTGATTGGAATTTCCCTGATGGCTAATGATGATGAACATTTTTTCATATGTCTGTTAGCCATTTGTACGTCTTCTTTTGAGAAGTGTCTGTTCATGTCTTCTGCCCATTTTTTGACTTGATTATTTGTTTTTTGGGTGTTTAGTTTGAGAAGTTCTTTATAATCAGCCCTTTGTAGTGTCATTTGCAAATATCTTCTCCCATTCTGTGGGTTGCCTCTTTGTTTTGTTGACTGTTTCCTTTGTTGTGCAGAAGCTTTTTATCTTGATGAAGTCTCAAAAGTTCATTTTCCCTTTTGTTTCACTTGCCTTTGGAGATGTATCTTGAAAGAAGTCGCTGTGGCCGATGTCTAAGAGAAGTGAAAATAAACAGGGTATATCTGGGTATATCTGTTCCAGCTATGCATGTCAGAATTGGAATCACCAACCTTGCATGATTCAAGCTTGTGATGGTGAAACTAATCCCTCTAGAAAGGCAAATCTAGGGGCTTCCACATTTCCTTTTCTATCATAATAGCTTATTCCACAGGTCAGGGAACAAAGTAGGGTTTCTACTATTTACTGGGTATATCTGTTCCAGCTATGCATGTCAGAATTAAGAAAACAAGTATAGCATGGGTCTGGGGTCCTCTAGGATTTTGATGGATTCCTGTCTCACATTGAGGTGTTTCATCCATTTTGAGTTTATCTTTGTGTATGGTATTAGAGAATGGTCGAGTTTCTTTCTTCTGTATATAGCTGTCCAATTTTCCCAGCACCATTTATTGAAGAGACTGTTCTTTTTCCATTGCATATTTTTTCCTGCTTTGTTGAGGATTATTTGATCATAGAGTTGAGGGTCCATATCTGAGCTCTCTAGAACACTAGCATTCTTAATGAGTTCTGCAATGGCTAGTTTCTACAGGCCAGCAGTGACAGTGGAAATTGTTGTTATCAAATGAATTACCAGAATTTAATGGAGATGATAAATATTGGAATTTTAGGGGAAAAGTGGGGCTTATACTTAACTGCCAGAAACAGTTGTGTCATGGTCATTGTAATAGGCAGCAGAAACCTACAGAGATCTTTGATTCTGGCTAACTAACCATGGTATCCCTGGTACTGAAATAGATGGCCAGCCTATGAAATTTTTACTTAAAGTCCAAAGTTCAGTGAACAGAAGTCCTACTTAAATGATCAGGGTAGAGACTTCTGACTCCTGTACCATTTTCTAGGTTTGAAGCAGTTTACAAAGTCATAACCTTTAGAAAGCAAGGGAGGTTGAGCATTGTTGAGGGAGTCCTGGCCTGCCAAAAAAGGTATTCTATAAATCTTTCTTTAGTCTTTCCTCAGTGAATCTTCATCATATATCAAGGTGGTTGTGCTTTGGGAAAGGACAAATAACCGGTTTTCAGAGATAATTGGTCATCGACTTTGAACTGACACTAATCCCTGAAATCAAAAGTGCCACTGTGGCCTCACCAGTCAGCACAAGGTGTTGTGGGAGTCATGTGGTTAAAGGAATTACCTCTGGTCCATCTCATAGTGGATGCAGTGGGGCCCCAGACCCATGCTATACTTGTTTTCTTAATTCTGACATGCAT